>NW_027476091.1:1845000-1947500 GCF_051020955.1 Megalopta genalis | reverse complement strand
AAAATAATGGGGACACCGGAGCTGTTCGAAGCGCCGAGACGCGCCGCGTACCCCCCCCCCCGTGTCCGCTACCTTGTCGTGGTGGGGGGGCTTCGTGCCCTAATGATCCTCAAGGCTGTGCCGGCGGGGATTTTATTCCCTGGCAGGTTCTACCTAGCCGGAGTGGCTTGGGGTGAGGGGCCAACTGAAGTCGGACACATACCGTAAACCTGTGGTCATGTTTTACAGGAACGGGGGTCTTGCCTTAACCGGCCGGACCGCGAGGATGACAACCTCTTTAAAAAATCCCTAGCCCCAAGGGCTCTACCGCGCGGGCTCTACCCACAGGGGTCCGAGTTAGGACCACTCCTGTGGGACCTGGGATATAACGCAGTCCTGGAGAAGGCCTCCCTGCCCGACGGTGCCACCCTTGTCTGCTATGCGGACGACACGTTGGTGGTCACCGTCGGGGAAACCTTCGAGAGGACCATCCGACGAGCGGAGGTTGCGGTGGCAGCCGTCGTCGCGAAGATCCACGATCTGGGGCTGAAGATGGCCCCGGAGAAGGCCGAGGCCGTCTGGTTTGGACGGCCTCGGTCGCGGCCACCGGCCGGATCGTGGATCTGGGTTGGAGGAGCCTGCGTCGAGGTGAAGTCCGAGATCAAGTATCTCGGACTGATCCTCGACAGCCACTGGAGATTCGGGGCGCATTTCGGCCGCCTCGTCCCCCGAGTTGAGAGGGCGGCGGCCTCGCTCGGCCGCCTGTTGCCCAATCTCGGGGGACCGGATAACATGGTGCGTCGCCTATACCTAGGCGTGGTGCGGTCCATGGCCTTGTACGGCGCCCCGATCTGGGCGCCGTCCGCGAGGGCAAGCCGGCGCATCACCTTGTTGTTGCGCCGGCTTCAGAGGCAAATGGCCCTTCGCCTCATACGAGGTTACCGCACCACGTCTACCGTGGCGGCGCTTGCTCTGGCGGGAGAAATTCCCTTCGAGCTGCAGGCGGCGATGCGCGCCTATGTTTATAGGCGCATATGCATCGCTGGCCGGGCTCGGGGGGACCCGCCGGAGCAGGAGGCGGTCCAGTGCTTCGAGCTCCAGGCTCGGGGACTTGCGCTCGCCAGATGGCATGCGGAGCTTTGTTCCCATGCCGGCGAGCGCGTCCCTGGGGCTCTCCTGCCGCACTTCACCTCGTGGCGGGAGAGGCGGTTTGGCAGGCTCACCTACCGTGCGACGCAGGTGTTCACCGGGCATGGCTGCTTCGGTGTCTACCTGTGTCGCATCGGTCGGGAAGCGACGACGGTGTGCCACCACTGTGGCGCGGAGGAGGACTCGGCGCAGCATACACTGGAGGTATGCCCCGCATTTTCAGTGCTGCGCCGAGTCCTAAGACGGGAAGTTGGTCGCGACCTCGCTCTCTCCAGCTTAGTTGGGGCAATGCTGGAGAGGCCGAGAAAAATGGGCGGCAGCCATCGCCTTCTGCGAAGAGGTGATGCTGCAGAAGGAGGCTGCCGAGCGGGGTCGCCGTGAGCGGGGGGTGCGGCGTGTGCGCCCACGCCTAGAGCCCCCCCCCCCCAAGCAGATGAGAGTAGGCGGGCGGCGGGTGTACCAGATTACTGGTTTAATTGCCCGCCGCCCGCCACCCCCCCTCCCACAACTGAAGCTGTCCACCCCATATTGGGAGTGACGAGGCGGTGTGGGGTGCGGTCCCCCGCACCGCCGAAGCAAGATGATTCATGGGGGGAGTATAAATCTCCCCCCCGGGACGCGGCCGGCCACCGCCGTTCCATCCTGGTGGCCGGCCAGGCGAGGGGGAGCCGCGGTTGTGTTCTTTGAGAGTTCTCGTGGCTCCCCCGCTACTCGCCAGCGCCCTAGGCCGCCGTGGGGGTTTTTGCGGGTCAAACCCCGCACTACCACCGCCCCGCCCTTCGGGCGGGACAGGGGTGTCTGACCAGCAGATTTCCCCCACGTTAAACAAAAAAAAAAAAAAGTTAAGCAAGATTCTCGTATTTAAAAATCTGATGACAGGTTTTTTCAGAAAATTGAAAAAACCGAAAAATCACAGGTGCAAAGTGCCATTTTCTGACATTAGATTTCGTTCTAAATGCATAATCCCTATGTAAAAACGTCATTTAAGCAAGAATATCGGACTTTGAAGAAAATCAAATGATAGGTTCTTTCAGAAAATTGAAAAAACCGAAAAATCACAAGTGTAAACTGCCATTTTCTGACATTAGATTTCGTTCTAAATGCCCAATCCCTATGTAAAAACGTTATTTAAGCAGGAATATCGTACTTTGAAGAAAATCTAATGATAGGTTTTTTCAGAAAATTGAAAAAACCGAAAAATCACAAGAGTAAAGTGCCATTTTCTGTCATTAGATTTCGTTCTACATGCCTAATCCCTATGTAAAACCGATATTTAAGCAAGAATATCGTACTTTGAAGAAAATCTAGTGATTGGTTTTTACAGAAAGTTGAAAAAACCGAAAAATCACTAGAGTAAAGCGCCATTTTCTGACATTATATTTCGTTCTAAATACTTAATTCTAATGTAAAATCGTTAGTTAAGCAAGATTCTCCCCCCCCCCGTGTCCGCTACCTTGTCGTGGTGGGGGGGCTTCGTGCCCTAATGATCCTCAAGGCTGTGCCGGCGGGGATTTTATTCCCTGGCAGGTTCTACCTAGCCGGAGTGGCTTGAGGTGAGGGGCCAACTAAAGTCGGACACATACCGTAAACCTGTGGTCATGTTTTACAGGAACGGGGGTCTTGCCTTAACCGGCCGGACCGCGAGGATGACAACCTCTCTAAAAAATCCCTAGCCCCAAGCAGTGTTGCGCGGTGAAGAGGGCGTAGATGGAGTAAGCGCCAGCTATGGTTGGTGGGTGCACCAATCGTTAGCGGACAACCCCGGGGTACCTGGCGACCCCCCGGGCGTATTAGCCTTCCCCGGGTATGGCGGCTCTACCCGGGGTGACCTCTTTTCCGACCATTCTCGTGGGATCAACTATGGATTGTTCACAAATTAAAAAAACCGGGGAGGGGGGAAACGAGAGGAAGGAGGAGGCGCGCGTGGCTAGCGTGCGCCTCGAGCGCATGGATGGGTCGGTGTTGCGGGAACTTCCCGCAAGAGAGAGGTCCGCTGTGGACCTTGGCGAGTGCGATGGGGGAGAGGAGTCCGACCACTCGGTCTCCTCTCACCGCTCTTCGCAGAGCGCCCCTGGCTCCTCAACAGGGAGGAAGAGGGGAAGACCGCCGACTACTGGTCAGTACGTTGGCCTCTATGAGGCGAAACGTAAGCTGACGGAGGCCAACAGGGGCCTCATCGCGGCAATTTTTGACCCGGTGGCCCCGGGGCCGCAGCCCGGGAGATCGGTCGACCCGCTTCCGGACGAGGTGGAAATCGCTGCGAATCTTCGCAGCCGTCCGACGCGGGAGATAGCGGCGTCGATAATGGAGAGCCTGGCCGAAGTGGCCAAGATCTCTAATGCGACAAGGGAGTTGCGGCCAGTCACGGTGCGGATCCTGCAAGCGGCGGCCCTGAACAGCCGGGCGGGCGTTGCGGAGCTGACAATGAGGTCAGCTTCCGACGCCACCCGGCTGTTAGAAGCGGAAAACGCTCTCCTTAGGGAGCAGATGGCGGAGTTGCGGACCGAGGTGGCCCGACTCCGTCAGGCGGTGGAAACGAGGCCGGCAGCAGTCGAGATGCCTCCGCCGCCGGCCCCTGAGGGGGGCACAGCGCCGGCGCCCGAGGGCCCCAACGCCCTGGGCGAGGGAAGCCCTTGCCGGCGTCCGCAGCGGTGCCAGCAAATTTGCTGGCACAGATCGGCTCCCTAATCGATGCCAAGCTGGCATCGTTCAGGAGGGAGCTGATCCCGCGGGTGCAGGATCCGCGGTCGGTGCCACCCGTGCCATCCACCCCCAGCCTGTCGATAGACAGGAAAGGGGGGAAAAAGGGTGGCAATAGAGGAGGGGCTGCGGCCGCTAAGGCGGCACAGACGCAGCCCCCACAGCAGAGGGCTGCCTCTGCTGTTGCGCCGCCCTCCACCGCACCTCCAACTGAGGTGTGGTCGAGGGTTGTTGGCCGAAAGGCCAAAAAGGCGGCTGCCGCAGTTAAACCTGCGGCGGCTGCCAAGGCCTCTTCGACCGGGAGGGCGGCGAAACGGGTGGCACCGGCTGCCCCCAAGAGGGCTCCCCTGCCGCCGCGTCCGCCCCGCACGGCTGCCGTCACGATAACGGTACCGGCCGGCGGGGCTATGAAGTATGCCGAGGCAATGGCCACTGCCAGGTCAAAAGTTGACCTGGCAGAGATTGGCATTGTCTCGATGAAGCCGAGGAGGACGGTGACGGGGGCTCTATTTTGGAGATCCCCGGCGCCGACGGGGCTGCCAAAGCCACCGCCCTTGCCACGAAAGTGGCCGAAGCGCTGGCAGGCACCGGCGTGAAGGTCGCGCGCCCGGTAAAGAAGACCGACCTTAGGGTGCGCGGCCTGGTCGATTCGACCACGCCGGCTGAGGTTGCCGCGGCAGTTGCCCGTGTGGGAGGGTGCGACGAGGGGGAGGTGAGGACCGGCGAAATCCGGTCTTCCCCCTCGGGGCTTGGCACCCTTTGGGTCCAGTGCCCTACTGCGGCTGCACGCAAAGTTGCGGTTGCGGGAAGGCTTACTGTGGGCTGGACCCAGGCGACGGTCGAGGCACTCAGCGCCCGGCCCCTGCAGTGCTATCGCTGCCTTGGCCTAGGCCACACTAGGCAGCGATGCACTGCGGCCGAGGACCGGTCCGAATGCTGCTTCGGATGCGGCAGTCTGGACCACAAGGCTGGCTGCACGGCGAAGCCTAACTGCCCGCTCTGTGCGGGAGCAGTTAGTGTCGTCGTTGTGAGTCTTAAGATGGGCTATGCCTGGGTCCTGTGTGGACTATACTAGCCGCTCTCTCGACGCGTGCCGATGGTCTGGCTCTACCCTCGTTCGTTATCGTGACAGGGGAAGACAACGTGCTACTCCCGCTGCCACCTCGAGTCCAACCCAATCCAGGCACTCTTGACGGAGTAGTGTTAAAGTCAATTTATCTCCGCAAGAGGGGCTTCAGCCTGGCCCGAGGGGACGAACCCCGAGGGGTCCGCCCAGCATGCCGTTCGAATGGCGGAGTGGACAGGTCCACGTCTGCCCGTCACTCAAGTCGGACACGGGACGACTCCAAAGCTAGCGCCGCCTGATAGGAAGCGCAAGCTGGGTCCCGCGACTTGTGTGCACTAGCCCACCCTCTGTCCTTGCAATTAGAGCAGACCGGAGGTTCACTCTTCTTGCTACAGAGCGTGAAGGTATGCCCCTTTTGGGAGCAGTGACCGCACACGTCCTCCTTGAATTTACAACGCTTCGAGGTATGCCCGAAACGTTGACAACGGTAGCACCGAAGCACCTGGACGAAATCCCGTACACGACAGGAGTTCCATCCAAGGTAAACTCGGCTACCCCTCTGCTTCAGCCGCTGAAGATTCTGCGGACAGACGGCAACGACCCAGTTGGCTGTCTCCGGGGTCTTGCCAGCCATGCGGCTGACCCGAATTCCCGAAGGCACATCCTTCTGGTTCGCATCGCAGAGATTTTGCCTCCAAATACTGGAGGCAATTTCGTCCTTACCCATCCGACGCGGGACGTCGTAAACTAAAACCTCGGGGTCCCGCTTGGTAGGTAAGGAGACGGACAGACCCGCGCTCCGGAGCTTCTTATTGCCAACGAAGGCTTGCAGGTCCTCCTTTCGGTCGGTCTCGACGACGATGCCACCGGAGTGGATGCGTCGGACCGACTTTATTCGGATCGCCTCCTTCGCTGGTTTAATGAGGGTCAGTACAGTAACCTTCGTAACTTCGCTGCTCTGTCCTTTTTCCTTCGGCGGGAAGATTTTTACCACATGCTGCGATTGTGGCCGTCTCCCCGCTTCCGGAGAAGCTCCTTTGCAGTCGACTTTGTTCACATGGGCGTAAGTCGGCTGCGCGGCGTTGCAGGACGTCTTCGGGAGAGTTCCCTTGGACGGCCCAGGTCGCATCGCACTCATTACGGCAGGACGCGCTTTTAGGTCCGCCCTGACCGCGGCGAGTTGCCCTTCGACGAAGCTATTCCGTTGAATAAGCTCCTGAACCAACTCGTTGAGTGCCTCAACCTCGGCGAGTATCTTTGACCCGGACTCCTTATTGACTTTCGACTCAGGTCGAAAGCAAAAGGTCCGTATTTCGGACACTCGCCTAAAGGCTTTGTCTCTTACGAGATCGAGAGGCCGTACCTTCTGCCCGGAGAACGTCCCCTTCGGTCTCCTGGCCCGGTTTACTGCGGCCTTGCCGGTGGGTGCGCCCGGCTTGGCTCGCTTCGACTTTTTGGTGACGGTTTGCCAACCGTCACCAGTAGGGTCCTCGACACGCTCGGGTGCCGACTGCACCTTCACGAGTGACGTGTCTCCGACTCGTTCGATTACTTCCACGTTACCTGTGTCCGGCGTACCTTCTACCGTGGGCTCGGTTTTCACCGAGACCGCTCGCGTGGGAGTCACACATCTTTGCAAGATCACACGAGGATTGGCGATATTAATCACCTTCCCGGATCTTGTCTTTCTCACAGATGCGGGGGGACTGACAGCTGCATTTGCAGTTCCCGCATCTGCGGCGACGGCTTCACTCCGAGTAGGAGCTGGACCCGTCGTCTTTGGACGCTTAGTTTTTGTTTGTTTTTCATTTTTCAGACCCATAATGTGTCTTGGTCTTTCATCCAGTGCGCTCCCCGGCCACCACCGACCCGCACAATTTGGAACCCGCCAAAGGCTGAGTTAGGGCTACGCACCGAATATAGTCTGCTGGCTGGGTCGGTTTCCTTACCCAGCCCGCGTCCTCGCCCAGCAGAACCCACTTGCCCGAAGCGTGTGGTCGTTCCAAGCCGATTGACTGGACCAGGGCTGCTTTTCTCGTCCAGCCGCCCATCTAGCCGAAGCAGAGGCCAAAGGTACGTGTTGGGGACGTCTCACCCGCAGGAGAGGGCCCCCTCAGATCCCAGGATCCTCTTTTCCGACGACAAGGGTCGCCACGCACGGCAAACACGTGGGAGACAGCAGTCGGAGAGGCTGCCTCTTCCTCTCCGCCACACTTCGTTCAGTTCGCTGCGTATTTAAGAACACGAGCTATCCAGCGGTACCTTTTTCGTGGAGGCTCAAGTGTGGCTAGGGCACGTTTGCCCCTTGCGGCCTGGGTTGCCCAGGGGATTGATTGCATCCCATGTATTCCTGAGCCCAGCGGAGTGTTGTCTAGTGGCGTGTTCCGCCCACGAAAAACGGTCTGAAAAACCGTTTAACGTAAACTGGGGAACTGATGCCACGAGTGACAACAGTTCCCCAGTCGGAAGTCATACAGCACATACAGTGCTGTACAAAGAACACGCCACAGCCCGTATGCTAAATCAGGGCCTCGCCATTATGCGAAGTACTACATGTACGACGCACTGACGGTCTCTAATGCCTTCATCGCCGATACACCCATCGACTCGGCCGATCAACCCTCCTACGCGAGGGTGGCCACAGACCGCCACCGCCCTGTGCGGGAGCAGGCAAGCCGGCCGGCCACCGCCTCGGTAGCCGGGCGTGCCCTGCCAGCGCGAAACGCGGCAGGGGAAGCAAGGGGAGGAAAACCGCGGTGGCCAAGGCGGCGGCCACCGTGGCAACTAAGCCGAAGGTGGCACCAAAAGGTGTCACCATCGCGCCCGCGGGGGCGGATGGGGCCAAAGAGGCCCCAGACGCCACCGCTCCCGCGGCGGCGATGGATGTAGAGGCCTGCCCATAATGGGGCCCAAGGGCCCTATAATACAGGCCAACCTGAACCGCTCGGCCAGGGCACAGGACCTTCTGGTGCAATTCCTGGCCGAGCGGGGTGCCGGGTTGGCCGTAGCGGCGGAGCCGTACAGGATTCCCGACCATCCACATTGGATGGGGGACCTGAGCGGCTCCGCCGTTATAATATGGGCAGGCCGGCCGGGATCCCCGGCGTGCTCCGTTATCGAGCGCGGCCGGGGATACCTGGCCGTTTACTGGGGAGGCACCGCGGTTGTGGCGATCTACGCACCTCCAAGGTGGTCCCTCGAGGAGTTCGAGCAGTATCTGGACGGGGTGGGGAGATGCGTCTCCCGCTGCCAGCCCCGTCCGGTGCTGGTCCTGGGGGACTTCAACGCCAAGTCGCCGGCTTGGGGTTCCCCCGGGACAAACCCGAGGGGCCGGGAGGTGCTTGATTGGGCGGCGGTACTCGAACTCCGTCTTTTAAATACGGGCTCGGTCCATACGTGCGTGCGGCATAATGGGGGGTCCATCGTTGACCTTTCATGGGCAACACCACCCGCCGCGCGCCGTATTATGGGGTGGAGGGTGGCGGAGGAGGTCGACACACTGTCAGACCACAGGTACATTGTTCTCGGCCTTTCCGCCGCCCCATCGACACCCCGACGTCGCCCCGCTGATGAGGGATCGCCTCGGCCGCGGTGGACGCTAAAGCGCCTCGACCAGGACGTTCTGATGGCGGCAGCCCACGTCGTGGCCTGGCCGGCAACACCGTCGCCATGCCCCGGGCCAGGGTTTTCCCGAGGAAGGCGGTGTACTGGTGGTCGCGCGCGATAGCGGATTTGCGCACAGAGTGCGTTCGCGCGCGACGCCAGTGCGCCCGCGCCCGTCGACGACGACGTTCCGACGTGGAGCTGGCTATCCAGCTGTTTGGGCGATACAGAGAGAAGGTGGTCGCCCTGCAGCTGGCCATCAGGCAGGCAAAGAGCCGGGCCTGGCGCGACCTTCTCGGCACTATTAACCGAGACCCATGGGGGCGCCCATACAAAATGGCGATGGGACGATTGCGTCCCTGAGCGCCCCCTGTGACGGAGAGCCTGGATCCGGGGATGCTCGGACGTGTCGTGGACGCGCTGTTCCCCGTCAGCGGGGAGGCGTCCCGGCCCATCCCTCAGCTAGAGGGACATGAGTGGTCCCCGGATCTGGAGGTCGCGCCGGAGGAAATGGCCGGGGTAGTCAAATGGCTTCGGGGCAAGAATACTGCCCCGGGGCCGGACGGTATCCCCGGCCCGGTCTGGCTGCTTGCCATGAGCGTCCTGGGCGAGAGGCTGAGAGGCCTCTACTCCGGGCTCCTGAGGTCCGGGGTGTTCCCGGACCTCTGGAGGAGAAGTCGGATGGTCCTCTTAAGGAAGGATGGGAGGCCTGCGGATTCTCCCTCCACGGACCGGCCCATTTGCCTCCTGGACGAGGTGGGCAAGATCTTTGAAAAGATCATTGCTGCCCGCCTTGCCAGGCACCTGTCCCGCGTTGGCCCCGATCTGGCGGACTGCCAGTTCGGCTTCCGGGAGGGGCGATCGACGGTCGATGCAATTGACCGTCTAAAGTCCCTCTCGGACAATGCCGTGGCACGGGGCGGGGTGTGCGTGGCGGTGTCGATCGACATCGTCAATGCATTTAACACCCTGCCCTGGTCCGCCATTAGGGAGGCCCTGGTTGAACACCAGGTGCCTCCCTATCTGAGGCGGGTGATCGGGGCCTACCTGCGGGGCAGGTGGGTGGAATACCCGGGCCGGTATGGGACGATACGGAGGGAAGTGGACTGCGGGGTCCCACAGGGGTCCGTGTTAGGACCACTCCTGTCGGACCAGGGATATAACGCAGTCCTGAAGGCCCCCCTGCCCGACGGTGCCACTCTCGTCTGCTATGCAGACGACACATTAGTGGTCGCCGTCGGGGACACCTTCGAGAGGACCATCCGACGAGCGGAGGTTGCGGTGGCAGCCGTCGTCGCGAGGATCTACGATCTGGGGCTGAAGGTGGCCCCGGAGAAGGCCGAGGCCGTCTGGTTTGGACGGCCTCGGTCGCGGCCACCGGTCGGATCGTGGATCCGGGTTGGAGAAGCCTGCGTCGAGGTGAAGTCTGAGATCAAGTATCTCGGACTGATCCTCGACAGCCACTGGAGGTTCGGAGCGCATTTCGGCCGCCTCGTCCCCCGAGTTGAGAGGGCGGCGGCTGCGTTAGGCCGCCTGTTGCCCAATCTCGGGGGGCCGGGCGATATGGTGCGCCACCTATACCTGGGCGTGGTGCGGTCCATGACCTTATATGGCGCCCCGATTTGGGCGCCGTCCGTGAGGGCAAACCGGCGTTCGTTTGTTCGTTTGTTCGCTTGTTCGTTTGTTCGTTTGTTCATTTGTTCATTTGTTCATTTGTTCATTTGTTCATTTGTTCATTTGTTCATTTGTTCATTTGTTCATTTGTTCATTTGTTCATTTGTTCATTTGTTCATTTGTTCATTTGTTCATTTGTTCATTTGTTCGTTTGTTCATTTGTTCGTTTGTTCATGTGTTCGTTTGTTCAATTGTTCGTTTGTTCATTTGTTCGTTTGTTCGTTTGTTCATTTGTTCGTTTGTTCATTCGTTCGTTTGTTCATTCGTTCGTTTGTTCATTCGTTCGTTTGTTCATTTGTTCATTTGTTCATTTGTTCATTTGTTCATTTGTTCATTTGTTCATTTAGAACGAAATCTAATGTCAGAAAATGGCAGTTTACACTTGTGATTTTTCGGTTTTTTCAATTTTCTGAAAGAATCTATCATTTGATTTTCTTCAAAGTCCGATATTCTTGCTTAAATGACGTTTTTACATAGGGATTATGCATTTAGAACGAAATCTAATGTCAGAAAATGGCACTTTACTCCTGTGATTCTTCGGTTTTTTCAATTTTCTGAAAAAACCAGTCATCAGATTTTTAAATACGAGAATCTTGCTTAACTAACGATTTTACATTAGAATTAAGTATTTAGAACGAAATGTAATGTCAGAAAATGGCGCTTTACTCTAGTGATTTTTCGGTTTTTTCAACTTTCTGTAAAAACCAATCATTAGATTTTCTTCAAAGTACGATATTCTTGCTTAAATATCGTTTCAACATAGGGATTAAGCATTTAGAACGAAATCTAATGTCAGAAAATGGCACTTTACTCTTGTGATTTTTCGGTTTTTTCAATTTTCTGAAAGAATCTATCATTAGATTTTTTAAATACGACAATCTTGCTTATATAACAATTTTACATTAGAATTAAGTTTTTAGAACGAAATGTAATGTCAGAAAATGTCACTTTACTCTTGTGAATTTTCGGTTTTTTCAATTATCTGAAAAATCCTATCATTAGATTTTCTTCAAAATACGATATTCGTGCTTAAATACGTTTTTACATAGCGATTAAGCATTTAGAACGAAGTCTAATGTCAGAAAATGGCACTTTACTCTTGTGATTGTACGGATTCTTCAATTTTTGAAAAAACCTATCATTAGAATGTTTAAATACGAGAATCTTGCTTAACTACCGATTTTACCTTAGCATTAAGTATTTAGAACGAAATGTAATGTCAGAAGATGGCACATTGCTCTTGTGATTTTTCGGTTTTCTCAAATTTCTGAAAAATCCAAACATTAGATTTTCTTCAAAGTACGACATTCTTCCTTAAATAACGTTTCTACATAGGGATTAAGCATTTAGAACGAATTCTAACGTCAGAAAATTGCGCTTTACTCTAGTGATTTTTCGGTTTTTTCTAATTTCTGTAAAAACCAATCATTAGATTTTCTTCAAGACACAATATTCTTGCTTAGATAACGTTTTTACATAGGGATTAAGCATTTAGAACGAAATCTAATGTCAGAAAATGACACTTTACTCTTGTGATTTTACGGTTTTTCCAATTTTCTGAAAAAACCTACCATCAGATTTTTTAAATACGAGAATCTTGCTTAACTAACGATTTTACATTAGAATTAGGTATTGAGTACGAAATATAATGTCAGAAAATGGCGCTTTACTCTAGTGATTTTTCGGTTTTTTCAACTTTCTGTAAAAACCAATCATTAGATTTTCTTCAAAGTACGATATTCTTGCTTAAATATCGTTTCAACATAGGGATTAAGCATTTAGAACGAAATCTAATGTCAGAAAATGGCACTTTACTCTTGTGATTTTTCGGTTTTTTCAATTTTCTGAAAGAATCTATCATTAGATTTTTTAAATACGACAATCTTGCTTATATAACAATTTTACATTAGAATTAAGTTTTTAGAACGAAATGTAATGTCAGAAAATGTCACTTTACTCTTGTGAATTTTCGGTTTTTTCAATTATCTGAAAAATCCTATCATTAGATTTTCTTCAAAATACGATATTCGTGCTTAAATACGTTTTTACATAGCGATTAAGCATTTAGAACGAAGTCTAATGTCAGAAAATGGCACTTTACTCTTGTGATTGTACGGATTCTTCAATTTTTGAAAAAACCTATCATTAGAATGTTTAAATACGAGAATCTTGCTTAACTACCGATTTTACCTTAGCATTAAGTATTTAGAACGAAATGTAATGTCAGAAGATGGCACATTGCTCTTGTGATTTTTCGGTTTTCTCAAATTTCTGAAAAATCCAAACATTAGATTTTCTTCAAAGTACGACATTCTTCCTTAAATAACGTTTCTACATAGGGATTAAGCATTTAGAACGAATTCTAACGTCAGAAAATTGCGCTTTACTCTAGTGATTTTTCGGTTTTTTCTAATTTCTGTAAAAACCAATCATTAGATTTTCTTCAAGACACAATATTCTTGCTTAGATAACGTTTTTACATAGGGATTAAGCATTTAGAACGAAATCTAATGTCAGAAAATGACACTTTACTCTTGTGATTTTACGGTTTTTCCAATTTTCTGAAAAAACCTATCATCAGATTTTTTAAATACGAGAATCTTGCTTAACTAACGATTTTACATTAGAATTAGGTATTGAGTACGAAATATAATGTCAGAAAATGGCGCTTTACTCTAGTGATTTTTCGGTTTTTTCAACTTTCTGTAAAAACCAATCACTAGATTTTCTTCAAAGTACGATATTCTTGCTTAAATATCGGTTTTACATAGGGATTAGGCATGTAGAACGAAATCTAATGACAGAAAATGGCACATTACTCTTGTGATTTTTCGGTTTTTTTCAATTTTCTTCAAAAACCTATCATTAGATTTTCTGCAAAGTACGATATTCCTGCTTAAATAACCTTTTTACATAGGGATTGATCAGTTAGGACGAAATCTAATGTCAGAAAATGGCACTTTACTCTTGTGAATTTTCGGTTTTTTCAATTATCTGAAAAAACCTATCATCAGATTTTTTAAATACGAGAATCTTGCTTAACTAACGCTTTTCCATTAGAATTAGGTATTGAGTACGAAATGTAATGTCAGAAAATGGCACTTTACTCTTGTGATTTTTCTGTTTTTTTCAATTTTCTGAAAAATCCCATCATTAGATTTTCTTCAAAGTACGATAATCCTGCTTAAATAACGTTTTTACACAGGGAATGAGCAGTTAGGACGAAAGCTAATGTCAGAAAATGGCACTTTACTCTTGTGAATTTTCGGTTTTTTCAATTTTCTGAAAAAACCTATCATTAGATTTTCTTCAAAGTACGATAATCCTGCTTAAATAACGTTTTTACATAGGGATTGATCAGTTAGGACGAAATCTAATGTCAGAAAATGGCACATTACTCTTGTGATTTTTCGGTTTTTTTCAATTTTCTTCAAAAACCTATCATTAGATTTTCTGCAAAGTACGATATTCCTGCTTAAATAACCTTTTTACATAGGGATTGGGCATTTAGAACGAAATCTAATGTCAGAAAATGGCAGTTTACACTTGTGATTTTTCGGTTTTTTCAATTATCTGAAAAAACCTATCATCAGATTTTTTAAATACGAGAATCTTGCTTAACTAACGCTTTTACATTAGAATTAGGTATTGAGTACGAAATGTAATGTCAGAAAATGGCACTTTACTCTTGTGATTTTTCTGTTTTTTTCAATTTTCTGAAAAATCCTATCATTAGATTTTCTTCAAAGTACGATAATCCTGCTTAAATAACGTTTTTACACAGGGAATGAGCAGTTAGTACGAAAGCTAATGTCAGAAAATGGCACTTTACTCTTGTGAATTTTCGGTTTTTTCAATTTTCTGAAAAAACCTATCATTAGATTTTCTTCAAAGTACGATAATCCTGCTTAAATAACGTTTTTACATAGGGATTGAGCAGTTAGGACGAAATCTAATGTCAGAAAATGGCACTTTACTCTTGTGAATTTTCGGTTTTTTCAATTATCTGAAAAAACCTATCATCAGATTTTTTAAATACGAGAATCTAGCTTAACTAACGCTTTTACATTAGAATTAGGTATTGAGTACGAAATGTAATGTCAGAAAATGGCACTTTACTCTTGTGATTTTTCTGTTTTTATCAATTTTCTGAAAAATCCTATCATTCGATTTTCTTCAAAATACGATATTCGTGCTTAAATAACGTTTTTACATACGGATTAAGCATTTAGAACGAAATGTAATGTCAGAAAATGGCACATTACTCTTGTGATTTTTCGGTTTTTTTCAATTTTCTGAAAAATCCTATCATTAGATTTTCTTCAAAATACGATATTCGTGCTTAGATAACGTTTTTACATAGGGATTAAGCATTTAGAACGAAATCTAATGTCAGAAAATGGCACTTTACTCTTGTGATTTTACGGATTCTTCAATTTTTGAAAAAACCTATCATTAGAATGTTTAAATACGAGAATCTTGCTTAACTACCGATTTTACCTTAGGATTAAGTATTTAGAACGAAATGTAATGTCAGAAGATGGCGCTTTACTCTTGTGATTTTTCGGTTTTCTCAAATTTCTGAAAAATCCTAACATTAGATTTTCTTCAAAGTACGATATTCTTGATTAAATAACGTTTTTACATAGGGATTAAGCATTTAGAACGAAATCTAATGTCAGAAAATGACACTTTACTCTTGAGATTTTACGGTTTTTCCAATTTTCTGAAAAAACCTATCACCAGATTTTTTAAATACGAGAATCTTGCTTAACTAATGATTTTATATTAGAATTAGGTATTGAGTACGATATATAATGTCAGAAAATGGCGCTTTACTCTTGTGATTTTTCGGTTTTTTCAATTTTCTGAAAACACCTATCATCAGATTTTCTTCAAAATACGATATTCGTGCTTAAATAACGTTTTTACATAGGGATTAAGCATTTAGAACGAAATGTAATGTCAGAAAATGGCACATTACTCTTGTGATTTTTCGGTTTTTTTCAATTTTCTGAAAGCACCTCCCATTAGATTTTCTTCAAAGTACGATATTCTTGCTTAAATATCGTTTTTACATACGGATTAAGCATTTAGAACGAAATCTAATGTCAGAAAATGGCACTTTACTCTTGTGAATTTTCGGTTTTTTCAATTATCTGAAAAAACCTATCATCAGATTTTTTAAATACGAGAATCTTGCTTAGCTAACGCTTTTACATTAGAATTAGGTATTGAGTACGAAATGTAATGTCAGAAAATGGCACTTTACTCTTGTGATTTTTCTGTTTTTTTCAATTATCTGAAAAATCCTATCATTAGATTTTCTTCAAAATACGATATTCGTGCTTAAATAACGTTTTTACATAGGGATTAAGCATTTAGAACGAAGTCTAATGTCAGAAAATGGCACTTTGCTCTTGTGATTTTTCGGTCTTTCCGATTTTCTGAAAAAACCTATCATTAGATTTTCTTCAAGACACAATATTCTTGCTTAGATAACGTTTTTACATAGGGATTAAGCATTTAGAACGAAATCTAACGTCAGAAAATGGCACTTTACTCTTGTGAATTTTCGGTTTTTTCAATTTTCTGAAAAAACCTATCATTAGATTTTCTTCAAAATACGATATTCGTGCTTAAATAACGTTTTACATAGGGATTAAGCATTTAGAACGAAATGTAATGTCAGAAAATGGCACATTACTCTTGTGATTTTTCGGTTTTTTTCAATTTTCTGAAAGCACCTCCCATTAGATTTTCTTCAAAGTACGATATTCTTGCTTAAATATCGTTTTTACATACGGATTAAGCATTTAGAACGAAATCTAATGTCAGAAAATGGCACTTTACTCTTGTGAATTTTCGGTTTTTTCAATTATCTGAAAAAACCTATCACCAGATTTTTTAAATACGAGAATCTTGCTTAACTAACGATTTTACATTAGAATTAGGTATTGAGTACGAAATCTAATGTCAGAAAATGGCACTTTACTCTTGTGAATTTTCGGTTTTTTCAATTATCTGAAAAATCCTATCATTAGATTTTCTTCAAAATACGATATTCGTGCTTAAATAACGTTTTTACATAGGGATTAAGCATTTAGAACGAAGTCTAATGTCAGAAAATGGCACTTTGCTCTTGTGATTTTTCGGTCTTTCCGATTTTCTGAAAAAACCTATCATTAGATTTTCTTCAAGACACAATATTCTTGCTTAGATAACGTTTTTACATAGGGAATAAGCATTTAGAACAAAATCTAATGTCAGAAAATGGCACTTTACTCTTGTGATTTTTCGGTTTTTTCAATTTTCTGAAAACACCTCCCATTAGATTTTCTTCAAAGTACGATATTCTTGCTTAAATATCGTTTTTACATACGGATTAAGCATTTAGAACGAAATCTAATGTCAGAAAATGACACTTTACTCTTGTGAATTTTCGGTTTGTTCAATTTTCTGAAAAATCCTATCATTATATTTTCTTCAAAATACGATATTCGTGCTTAAATAACGTTTTTACATAGGGATTAAGCATTTAGAACGAAATCTAATGTCAGAAGATGGCGCTTTACTCTAGTGATTTTTCGGTTTTCTCAAATTTCTGAAAAAACCTATCATTAGATTTTCTTCAAAGTACGATAATCCTGCTTAAATAACGTTTTTACATAGGGATTGAGCAGTTAGGACGAAATCTAATGTCAGAAAATGGCACTTTACTCTTGTGAATTTTCGGTTTTTTCAATTATCTGAAAAAACCTATCATCAGATTTTTTAAATACGAGAATCTTGCTTAACTAACGCTTTTACATTAGAATTAGGTATTGAGTACGAAATGTAATGTCAGAAAATGGCACTTTACTCTTGTGATTTTTCTGTTTTTTTCAATTTTCTGAAAAATCCTATCATTAGATTTTCTTCAAAATACGATATTCGTGCTTAAATAACGTTTTTACATAGGGATTAAGCATTTAGAACGAAATCTAATGTCAGAAGATGGCGCTTTACTCTAGTGATTTTTCGGTTTTCTCAAATTTCTGAAAAAACCTATCATTAGATTTTCTTCAAAGTACGATAATCCTGCTTAAATAACGTTTTTACATAGGGATTGAGCAGTTAGGACGAAATCTAATGTCAGAAAATGGCACTTTACTCTTGTGAATTTTCGGTTTTTTCAATTATCTGAAAAAACCTATCATCAGATTTTTTAAATACGAGAATCTTGCTTAACTAACGCTTTTACATTAGAATTAGGTATTGAGTACGAAATGTAATGTCAGAAAATGGCACATTACTCTTGTGATTTTTCGGTTTTTTTCAATTTTCTGAAAAATCCTATCATTAGATTTTCTTCAAAATACGATATTCGTGCTTAAATAACGGTTTTACATAGGGATTAAGCATTTAGAACGAAGTCTAATGTCAGAACATGGCACTTTACTCCTGTGATTTTTCGGTTTTTTCAATTTTCTGAAAAAACCTGTCATCAGATTTTTCAATACGAGAATCTTGCTTAACTAACGATTTTACATTAGAATTAAGTATTTAGAACGAAATCTAATGTCAGAAAATGGCACTTTACTCTTGTGAATTTTCGGTTTTTTCAATTTTCTGAAAAAACCTATCATTAGATTTTCTTCAAAGTACGATAATCCTGCTTAAATAACGTTTTTACATAGGGATTGAGCAGTTAGGACGAAATCTAATGTCAGAAAATGGCACTTTACTCTTGTGAATTTTCGGTTTTTTCAATTATCTGAAAAAACCTATCATCAGATTTTTTAAATACGAGAATCTAGCTTAACTAACGCTTTTACATTAGAATTAGGTATTGAGTACGAAATGTAATGTCAGAAAATGGCACTTTACTCTTGTGATTTTTCTGTTTTTATCAATTTTCTGAAAAATCCTATCATTAGATTTTCTTCAAAATACGATATTCGTGCTTAAATAACGTTTTTACATACGGATTAAGCATTTAGAACGAAATGTAGTGTCAGAAAATGTCACTTTACTCTTGTGAATTTTCGGTTTTTTCAATTATCTGAAAAATCCTATCATTAGATTTTCTTCAAAATACGATAGTCGTGCTTAAATAACGTTTTTACATAGGGATTAAGCATTTAGAACGAAGTCTAATGTCAGAAAATGGCACTTTACTCTTGTGATTTTACGGATTCTTCAATTTTTGAATAAACCTATCATTAGAATGTTTAAATACGAGAATCTTGCTTAACTACCGATTTTACCTTAGCATTAAGTATTTAGAACGAAATGTAATGTCAGAAGATGGCGCTTTACTCTAGTGATTTTTTGGTTTTCTCAAATTTCTGAAAAATCCTAACATTAGATTTTCTTCAAAGTACGATATTCTTGATTAAATAACGTTTTTACATAGGGATTAAGCATTTAGAACGAAATCTAATGTCAGAAAATGACACTTTACTCTTGTGATTTTACGGTTTTTCCAATTTTCTGAAAAAACCTATCACCAGATTTTTTAAATACGAGAATCTTGCTTAACTAACGATTTTATATTAGAATTAGGTATTGAGTACGAAATATAATGTCAGAAAATGGCGCTTTACTCTAGTGATTTTTCGGTTTTTTCAACTTTCTGTAAAAACCAATCATTAGATTTTCTTCAAAGTACGATATTCTTGCTTAAATATCGTTTTTACATAGGGATTAAGCATTTAGAACAAAATCTAATATCAGAAAATGGCACTTTACTCTTGTGATTTTTCGGTTTTTTCAATTTTCTGAAAACACCTCCCATTAGATTTTCTTCAAAGTACGATATTCTTGCTTAAATATCGTTTTTATATACGGATTAAGCATTTAGAACGAAATCTAATGTCAGAAAATGACACTTTACTCTTGTGAATTTTCGGTTTTTTCAATTTTCTGAAAAATCCTATCATTATATTTTCTTCAAAATACGATATTCGTGCTTAAATAACGTTTTTACATAGCGATTGAGCATTTAGAACGAAATGTAATGTCAGAAAATGGCACATTACTCTTGTGATTTTTCGGTTTTTTTCAATTTTCTGAAAAATCCTATCATTAGATTTTCTTCAAAATACGATATTCGTGCTTAAATAACGTTTTTACATAGGGATTAAGCATGTAGAACGAAATGTAATGTCAGAAAATGGCACTTTGCTCTTGTGATTTTTCGGTCTTTCCGATTTTCTGAAAAAACCTATCATTAGATTTTCTTCAAGACACAATATTCTTGCTTAGATAACGTTTTTACATAGGGATTAAGCATTGAGAACGAAATCTAATGTCAGAAAATGACACTTTACTCTTGTGAATTTTCGGTTTTTCCAATTTTCTGAAAAATCCTATCATTAGATTTTCTTCAAAATACGATATTCGTGCTTAAATAACGTTTTTACATAGGGATTAAGCATTTAGAACGAAATCTAATGTCAGAAAATGGCACTTTACTCTTGTGAATTTTCGGTTTTTTCAATTTTCTGAAAAAACCTATCATTAGATTTTCTTCAAAGTACGATAATCCTGCTTAAATAACGTTTTTACATAGGGATTGAGCAGTTAGGACGAAATCTAATGTCAGAAAATGGCACTTTACTCTTGTGAATTTTCGGTTTTTTCAATTATCTGAAAAAACCTATCATCAGATTTTTTAAATACGAGAATCTTGCTTAACTAACGATTTTACATTAGAATTAGGTATTGAGTACGAAATCTAATGTCAGAAAATGGCACTTTACTCTTGTGAATTTTCGGTTTTTTCAATTATCTGAAAAATCCTATCATTAGATTTTCTTCAAAATACGATATTCGTGCTTAAATAACGTTTTTACATAGGGATTAAGCATTTAGAACGAAGTCTAATGTCAGAAAATGGCACTTTGCTCTTGTGATTTTTCGGTCTTTCCGATTTTCTGAAAAAACCTATCATTAGATTTTCTTCAAGACACAATATTCTTGCTTAGATAACGTTTTTACATAGGGATTAAGCATTTAGAACAAAATCTAATGTCAGAAAATGGCACTTTACTCTTGTGATTTTTCGGTTTTTTCAATTTTCTGAAAACACCTCCCATTAGATTTTCTTCAAAGTACGATATTCTTGCTTAAATATCGTTTTTACATACGGATTAAGCATTTAGAACGAAATCTAATGTCAGAAAATGACACTTTACTCTTGTGAATTTTCGGTTTTTTCAATTTTCTGAAAAATCCTATCATTATATTTTCTTCAAAGTACGATATTCCTGCTTAGATAATGTTTTTACATAGGGATTGGGCATTTAGAACGAAATCTAATGACAGAAAATGGCAGTTTACACTTGTGATTTTTCGGTTTTTTCAATTTTCTAAAAGAATCAATCATTAGATTTTCTTCAAAGTCCGATATTCTTGCTTAGATAACGTTTTTACATAGGGATTAAGCATTTAGAACGAAATCTAATGTCAGAAAATGACTCTTTACTCTTGTGATTTTACGGATTATTCAATTTTTGAAAAAACCTATCATTAGAATGTTTTAATACGAGAATCTTGCTTAACTACCGATTTTACCTTAGCATTAAGTATTTAGAACGAAATGTAATGTCAGAAGATGGCGCTTTACTCTAGTGATTTTTCGGTTTTCTTAAATTTCTGAAAAATCCTATCATTAGATTTTCCTTCAAAATACGATATTCGTGCTTAAATAACGTTTTTACATACGGATTAAGCATTTAGAACGAAATCTAATGTCAGAAAATGGCACTTTACTCTTGTGAATTTTCGGTTTTTTCAATTTTCTGAAAAAACCTATCATTAGATTTTCTTCAAAGTACGATAATCCTGCTTAAATAACGTTTTTACATAGGGATTGAGCAGTTAGGACGAAATCTAATGTCAGAAAATGGCACTTTACTCTTGTGAATTTTCGGTTTTTTCAATTTTCTGAAAAAACCTATCATTAGATTTTCTTCAAAGTACGATAATCCTGCTTAAATAACGTTTTTACATAGGGATTGAGCAGTTAGGACGAAATCTAATGTCAGAAAATGGCACTTTACTCTTGCGAATTTTCGGTTTTTTCAATTATCTGAAAAAAACTATCATCAGATTTTTTAAATACGAGAATCTTGCTTAACTAACGCTTTTACATTAGAATTAGGTATTGAGTACGAAATGTAATGTCAGAAAATGGCACTTTACTCTTGTGATTTTTCTGTTTTTTTCATTTTTCTGAAAAATCCTATCATTAGATTTTCTTGAAAATACGATATTCGTGCTTAAATAACGTTTTTACATACGGATTAAGCATTTAGAACGAAATGTAATGTCAGAAAATGGCACATTACTCTTGTGATTTTTCGGTTTTTTTCAATTTTCTGAAAAATCCTATAATTAGATTTTCTTCAAAATACGATATTCGTGCTTAGATAACGTTTTTACATAGGGATTAAGCATTTAGAACGAAGTCTAATGTCAGAAAATGGCACTTTACTCTTGTGATTTTACGGATTCTTCAATTTTTGAAAAAACCTATCATTAGAATGTTTAAATACGAGAATCTTGCTTAACTACCGATTTTACCTTAGGATTAAGTATTTAGAACGAAATGTAATGTCAGAAGATGGCGCTTTACTCTGGTGATTTTTCGGTTTTCTCAAATTTCTGAAAAATCCTAACATTAGATTTTCTTCAAAGTACGATATTCTTGATTAAATAACGTTTTTACATAGGGATTAAGCATTTAGAACGAAATCTAATGTCAGAAAATGACACTTTACTCTTGTGATTTTACGGTTTTTCCAATTTTCTGAAAAAACCTATCACCAGATTTTTTAAATACGAGAATCTTGCTTAACTAACGATTTTATATTAGAATTAGGTATTGAGTACGAAATATAATGTCAGAAAATGGCGCTTTACTCTAGTGATTTTTCGGTTTTTTCAACTTTCTGTAAAAACCAATCATTAGATTTTCTTCAAAGTACGATATTCTTGCTTAAATATCGTTTTTACATAGGGATTAAGCATTTAGAACAAAATCTATTATCAGAAAATGGCACTTTACTCTTGTGATTTTTCGGTTTTTTCAATTTTCTGAAAACACCTCCCATTAGATTTTCTTCAAAGTACGATATTCTTGCTTAAATATCGTTTTTATATACGGATTAAGCATTTAGAACGAAATCTAATGTCAGAAAATGACACTTTACTCTTGTGAATTTTCGGTTTTTTCAATTTTCTGAAAAATCCTATCATTATATTTTCTTCAAAATACGATATTCGTGCTTAAATAACGTTTTTACATAGCGATTGAGCATTTAGAACGAAATGTAATGTCAGAAAATGGCACATTACTCTTGTGATTTTTCGGTTTTTTTCAATTTTCTGAAAAATCCTATCATTAGATTTTCTTCAAAATACGATATTCGTGCTTAAATAACGTTTTTACATAGGGATTAAGCATTTAGAACGAAGTCTAATGTCAGAACATGGCACTTTACTCCTGTGATTTTTCGGTTTTTTCAATTTTCTGAAAAAACCTGTCATCAGATTTTTCAATACGAGAATCTTGCTTAACTAACGATTTTACATTAGAATTAAGTATTTAGAACGAAATCTAATGTCAGAAAATGGCACTTTACTCTTGTGAATTTTCGGTTTTTTCAATTTTCTGAAAAAACCTATCATTAGATTTTCTTCAAAGTACGATAATCCTGCTTAAATAACGCTTTTACATAGGGATTGATCAGTTAGGACGAAATCTAATGTCAGAAAATGGCACTTTACTCTTGTGAATTTTCGGTTTTTTCAATTATCTGAAAAATCCTATCATTAGATTTTCTTCAAAATACGATATTCGTGCTTAAATAACGTTTTTACATAGGGATTAAGCATTTAGAACGAAGTCTAATGTCAGAAAATGGCACTTTGCTCTTGTGATTTTTCGGTCTTTCCGATTTTCTGAAAAAACCTATCATTAGATTTTCTTCAAGACACAATATTCTTGCTTAGATAACGTTTTTACATAGGGATTAAGCATTTAGAACAAAATCTAATGTCAGAAAATGGCACTTTACTCTTGTGATTTTTCGGTTTTTTCAATTTTCTGAAAACACCTCCCATTAGATTTTCTTCAAAGTACGATATTCTTGCTTAAATATCGTTTTTACATACGGATTAAGCATTTAGAACGAAATCTAATGTCAGAAAATGACACTTTACTCTTGTGAATTTTCGGTTTTTTCAATTTTCTGAAAAATCCTATCATTATATTTTCTTCAAAGTACGATATTCCTGCTTAGATAATGTTTTTACATAGGGATTGGGCATTTAGAACGAAATCTAATGACAGAAAATGGCAGTTTACACTTGTGATTTTTCGGTTTTTTCAATTTTCTAAAAGAATCAATCATTAGATTTTCTTCAAAGTCCGATATTCTTGCTTAGATAACGTTTTTACATAGGGATTAAGCATTTAGAACGAAATCTAATGTCAGAAAATGACACTTTACTCTTGTGATTTTACGGATTCTTCAATTTTTGAAAAAACCTATCATTAGAATGTTTTAATACGAGAATCTTGCTTAACTACCGATTTTACCTTAGCATTAAGTATTTAGAACGAAATGTAATGTCAGAAGATGGCGCTTTACTCTAGTGATTTTTCGGTTTTCTTAAATTTCTGAAAAATCCTATCATTAGATTTTCCTTCAAAATACGATATTCGTGCTTAAATAACGTTTTTACATAGGGATTAAGCATTTAGAACAAAATCTAATGTCAGAAAATGGCACTTTACTCTTGTGATTTTTCGGTTTTTTCAATTTTCTGAAAACACCTCCCATTAGATTTTCTTCAAAGTACGATATTCTTGCTTAGATATCGTTTTTACATACGGATTAAGCATTTAGAACGAAATCTAATGTCAGAAAATGACACTTTACTCTTGTGAATTTTCGGTTTTTTCAATTTTCTGAAAAATCCTATCATTATATTTTCTTCAAAATACGATATTCGTGCTTAAATAACGTTTTTACATAGGGATTAAGCATTTAGAACGAAATGTAATGTCAGAAAATGGCACATTACTCTTGTGATTTTTCGGTTTTTTTCAATTTTCTGAAAAATCCTATCATTAGATTTTCTTCAAAATACGATATTCGTGCTTAAATAACGTTTTTACATAGGGCTTAAGCATTTAGAACGAAGTCTAATGTCAGAACATGGCACTTTACTCCTGTGATTTTTCGGTTTTTTCAATTTTCTGAAAAAACCTGTCATCAGATTCTTCAATACGAGAATCTTGCTTAACTAACGATTTTACCTTAGCATTAAGTATTTAGAACGAAATGTAATGTCAGAAGATGGCGCTTTACTCTAGTGATTTTTCGGTTTTCTTAAATTTCTGAAAAATCCTATCATTAGATTTTCTTCAAAATACGATATTCGTGCTTAGAGAACGTTTTTACATAGGGATTAAGCATTTAGAATGAAATCTAATGTCAGAAAATGGCGCTTTACTCTAGTGATTTTTCGGTTTTTTCAATTTTCTGTAAAATCCTATAATTAGATTTTCTACAAAATACGATATTCGAGCTTATATAACGAGTTTACAGAGGGATTAAGCATTTAGAATGAAATCTAATGTCAGAAAATGGCACTTTACTCTTGTGATTTTACGGTTTTTTCAATTTTCTGAAAAATCCTATCATTAGATTTTCTTCAAAATACGATATTCGTGCTTAAATAACGTTTTTACATACGGATTAAGCATTTAGAACGAAATGTAGTGTCAGAAAATGTCACTTTACTCTTGTGAATTTTCGGTTTTTTCAATTATCTGAAAAATCCTATCATTAGATTTTCTTCAAAATACGATAGTCGTGCTTAAATAACGTTTTTACATAGGGATTAAGCATTTAGAACGAAGTCTAATGTCAGAAAATGGCACTTTACTCTTGTGATTTTACGGATTCTTCAATTTTTGAATAAACCTATCATTAGAATGTTTAAATACGAGAATCTTGCTTAACTACCGATTTTACCTTAGCATTAAGTATTTAGAACGAAATGTAATGTCAGAAGATGGCGCTTTACTCTAGTGATTTTTTGGTTTTCTCAAATTTCTGAAAAATCCTAACATTAGATTTTCTTCAAAGTACGATATTCTTGATTAAATAACGTTTTTACATAGGGATTAAGCATTTAGAACGAAATCTAATGTCAGAAAATGACACTTTACTCTTGTGATTTTACGGTTTTTCCAATTTTCTGAAAAAACCTATCACCAGATTTTTTAAATACGAGAATCTTGCTTAACTAACGATTTTATATTAGAATTAGGTATTGAGTACGAAATATAATGTCAGAAAATGGCGCTTTACTCTAGTGATTTTTCGGTTTTTTCAACTTTCTGTAAAAACCAATCATTAGATTTTCTTCAAAGTACGATATTCTTGCTTAAATATCGTTTTTACATAGGGATTAAGCATTTAGAACAAAATCTAATATCAGAAAATGGCACTTTACTCTTGTGATTTTTCGGTTTTTTCAATTTTCTGAAAACACCTCCCATTAGATTTTCTTCAAAGTACGATATTCTTGCTTAAATATCGTTTTTACATACGGATTAAGCATTTAGAACGAAATCTAATGTCAGAAAATGACACTTTACTCTTGTGAATTTTCGGTTTTTTCAATTTTCTGAAAAATCCTATCATTATATTTTCTTCAAAATACGATATTCGTGCTTAAATAACGTTTTTACATAGGGATTAAGCATTTAGAACGAAATGTAATGTCAGAAAATGGCACATTACTCTTGTGATTTTTCGGTTTTTTTCAATTTTCTGAAAAATCCTATCATTAGATTTTCTTCAAAATACGATATTCGTGCTTAAATAACGTTTTTACATAGGGATTAAGCATTTAGAACAAAATCTAATGTCAGAAAATGGCACTTTACTCTTGTGATTTTTCGGTTTTTTCAATTTTCTGAAAACACCTCCCATTAGATTTTCTTCAAAGTACGATATTCTTGCTTAGATATCGTTTTTACATACGGATTAAGCATTTAGAACGAAATCTAATGTCAGAAAATGACACTTTACTCTTGTGAATTTTCGGTTTTTTCAATTTTCTGAAAAATCCTATCATTATATTTTCTTCAAAATACGATATTCGTGCTTAAATAACGTTTTTACATAGGGATTAAGCATTTAGAACGAAATGTAATGTCAGAAAATGGCACATTACTCTTGTGATTTTTCGGTTTTTTTCAATTTTCTGAAAAATCCTATCATTAGATTTTCTTCAAAATACGATATTCGTGCTTAAATAACGTTTTTACATAGGGCTTAAGCATTTAGAACGAAGTCTAATGTCAGAACATGGCACTTTACTCCTGTGATTTTTCGGTTTTTTCAATTTTCTGAAAAAACCTGTCATCAGATTCTTCAATACGAGAATCTTGCTTAACTAACGATTTTACCTTAGCATTAAGTATTTAGAACGAAATGTAATGTCAGAAGATGGCGCTTTACTCTAGTGATTTTTCGGTTTTCTTAAATTTCTGAAAAATCCTATCATTAGATTTTCTTCAAAATACGATATTCGTGCTTAGAGAACGTTTTTACATAGGGATTAAGCATTTAGAATGAAATCTAATGTCAGAAAATGGCGCTTTACTCTAGTGATTTTTCGGTTTTTTCAATTTTCTGTAAAATCCTATAATTAGATTTTCTACAAAATACGATATTCGAGCTTATATAACGAGTTTACAGAGGGATTAAGCATTTAGAATGAAATCTAATGTCAGAAAATGGCACTTTACTCTTGTGATTTTACGGTTTTTTCAATTTTCTGAAAAATCCTATCATTAGATTTTCTTCAAAATACGATATTCGTGCTTAAATAACGTTTTTACATACGGATTAAGCATTTAGAACGAAATGTAGTGTCAGAAAATGTCACTTTACTCTTGTGAATTTTCGGTTTTTTCAATTATCTGAAAAATCCTATCATTAGATTTTCTTCAAAATACGATAGTCGTGCTTAAATAACGTTTTTACATAGGGATTAAGCATTTAGAACGAAGTCTAATGTCAGAAAATGGCACTTTACTCTTGTGATTTTACGGATTCTTCAATTTTTGAATAAACCTATCATTAGAATGTTTAAATACGAGAATCTTGCTTAACTACCGATTTTACCTTAGCATTAAGTATTTAGAACGAAATGTAATGTCAGAAGATGGCGCTTTACTCTAGTGATTTTTTGGTTTTCTCAAATTTCTGAAAAATCCTAACATTAGATTTTCTTCAAAGTACGATATTCTTGATTAAATAACGTTTTTACATAGGGATTAAGCATTTAGAACGAAATCTAATGTCAGAAAATGACACTTTACTCTTGTGATTTTACGGTTTTTCCAATTTTCTGAAAAAACCTATCACCAGATTTTTTAAATACGAGAATCTTGCTTAACTAACGATTTTATATTAGAATTAGGTATTGAGTACGAAATATAATGTCAGAAAATGGCGCTTTACTCTAGTGATTTTTCGGTTTTTTCAACTTTCTGTAAAAACCAATCATTAGATTTTCTTCAAAGTACGATATTCTTGCTTAAATATCGTTTTTACATAGGGATTAAGCATTTAGAACAAAATCTAATATCAGAAAATGGCACTTTACTCTTGTGATTTTTCGGTTTTTTCAATTTTCTGAAAACACCTCCCATTAGATTTTCTTCAAAGTACGATATTCTTGCTTAAATATCGTTTTTATATACGGATTAAGCATTTAGAACGAAATCTAATGTCAGAAAATGACACTTTACTCTTGTGAATTTTCGGTTTTTTCAATTTTCTGAAAAATCCTATCATTATATTTTCTTCAAAATACGATATTCGTGCTTAAATAACGTTTTTACATAGCGATTGAGCATTTAGAACGAAATGTAATGTCAGAAAATGGCACATTACTCTTGTGATTTTTCGGTTTTTTTCAATTTTCTGAAAAATCCTATCATTAGATTTTCTTCAAAATACGATATTCGTGCTTAAATAACGTTTTTACATAGGGATTAAGCATGTAGAACGAAATGTAATGTCAGAAAATGGCACTTTGCTCTTGTGATTTTTCGGTCTTTCCGATTTTCTGAAAAAACCTATCATTAGATTTTCTTCAAGACACAATATTCTTGCTTAGATAACGTTTTTACATAGGGATTAAGCATTGAGAACGAAATCTAATGTCAGAAAATGACACTTTACTCTTGTGAATTTTCGGTTTTTCCAATTTTCTGAAAAATCCTATCATTAGATTTTCTTCAAAATACGATATTCGTGCTTAAATAACGTTTTTACATAGGGATTAAGCATTTAGAACGAAATCTAATGTCAGAAAATGGCACTTTACTCTTGTGAATTTTCGGTTTTTTCAATTTTCTGAAAAAACCTATCATTAGATTTTCTTCAAAGTACGATAATCCTGCTTAAATAACGTTTTTACATAGGGATTGAGCAGTTAGGACGAAATCTAATGTCAGAAAATGGCACTTTACTCTTGTGAATTTTCGGTTTTTTCAATTATCTGAAAAAACCTATCATCAGATTTTTTAAATACGAGAATCTTGCTTAACTAACGATTTTACATTAGAATTAGGTATTGAGTACGAAATCTAATGTCAGAAAATGGCACTTTACTCTTGTGAATTTTCGGTTTTTTCAATTATCTGAAAAATCCTATCATTAGATTTTCTTCAAAATACGATATTCGTGCTTAAATAACGTTTTTACATAGGGATTAAGCATTTAGAACGAAGTCTAATGTCAGAAAATGGCACTTTGCTCTTGTGATTTTTCGGTCTTTCCGATTTTCTGAAAAAACCTATCATTAGATTTTCTTCAAGACACAATATTCTTGCTTAGATAACGTTTTTACATAGGGATTAAGCATTTAGAACAAAATCTAATGTCAGAAAATGGCACTTTACTCTTGTGATTTTTCGGTTTTTTCAATTTTCTGAAAACACCTCCCATTAGATTTTCTTCAAAGTACGATATTCTTGCTTAAATATCGTTTTTACATACGGATTAAGCATTTAGAACGAAATCTAATGTCAGAAAATGACACTTTACTCTTGTGAATTTTCGGTTTTTTCAATTTTCTGAAAAATCCTATCATTATATTTTCTTCAAAGTACGATATTCCTGCTTAGATAATGTTTTTACATAGGGATTGGGCATTTAGAACGAAATCTAATGACAGAAAATGGCAGTTTACACTTGTGATTTTTCGGTTTTTTCAATTTTCTAAAAGAATCAATCATTAGATTTTCTTCAAAGTCCGATATTCTTGCTTAGATAACGTTTTTACATAGGGATTAAGCATTTAGAACGAAATCTAATGTCAGAAAATGACTCTTTACTCTTGTGATTTTACGGATTATTCAATTTTTGAAAAAACCTATCATTAGAATGTTTTAATACGAGAATCTTGCTTAACTACCGATTTTACCTTAGCATTAAGTATTTAGAACGAAATGTAATGTCAGAAGATGGCGCTTTACTCTAGTGATTTTTCGGTTTTCTTAAATTTCTGAAAAATCCTATCATTAGATTTTCCTTCAAAATACGATATTCGTGCTTAAATAACGTTTTTACATACGGATTAAGCATTTAGAACGAAATCTAATGTCAGAAAATGGCACTTTACTCTTGTGAATTTTCGGTTTTTTCAATTTTCTGAAAAAACCTATCATTAGATTTTCTTCAAAGTACGATAATCCTGCTTAAATAACGTTTTTACATAGGGATTGAGCAGTTAGGACGAAATCTAATGTCAGAAAATGGCACTTTACTCTTGTGAATTTTCGGTTTTTTCAATTTTCTGAAAAAACCTATCATTAGATTTTCTTCAAAGTACGATAATCCTGCTTAAATAACGTTTTTACATAGGGATTGAGCAGTTAGGACGAAATCTAATGTCAGAAAATGGCACTTTACTCTTGCGAATTTTCGGTTTTTTCAATTATCTGAAAAAAACTATCATCAGATTTTTTAAATACGAGAATCTTGCTTAACTAACGCTTTTACATTAGAATTAGGTATTGAGTACGAAATGTAATGTCAGAAAATGGCACTTTACTCTTGTGATTTTTCTGTTTTTTTCATTTTTCTGAAAAATCCTATCATTAGATTTTCTTGAAAATACGATATTCGTGCTTAAATAACGTTTTTACATACGGATTAAGCATTTAGAACGAAATGTAATGTCAGAAAATGGCACATTACTCTTGTGATTTTTCGGTTTTTTTCAATTTTCTGAAAAATCCTATAATTAGATTTTCTTCAAAATACGATATTCGTGCTTAGATAACGTTTTTACATAGGGATTAAGCATTTAGAACGAAGTCTAATGTCAGAAAATGGCACTTTACTCTTGTGATTTTACGGATTCTTCAATTTTTGAAAAAACCTATCATTAGAATGTTTAAATACGAGAATCTTGCTTAACTACCGATTTTACCTTAGGATTAAGTATTTAGAACGAAATGTAATGTCAGAAGATGGCGCTTTACTCTGGTGATTTTTCGGTTTTCTCAAATTTCTGAAAAATCCTAACATTAGATTTTCTTCAAAGTACGATATTCTTGATTAAATAACGTTTTTACATAGGGATTAAGCATTTAGAACGAAATCTAATGTCAGAAAATGACACTTTACTCTTGTGATTTTACGGTTTTTCCAATTTTCTGAAAAAACCTATCACCAGATTTTTTAAATACGAGAATCTTGCTTAACTAACGATTTTATATTAGAATTAGGTATTGAGTACGAAATATAATGTCAGAAAATGGCGCTTTACTCTAGTGATTTTTCGGTTTTTTCAACTTTCTGTAAAAACCAATCATTAGATTTTCTTCAAAGTACGATATTCTTGCTTAAATATCGTTTTTACATAGGGATTAAGCATTTAGAACAAAATCTATTATCAGAAAATGGCACTTTACTCTTGTGATTTTTCGGTTTTTTCAATTTTCTGAAAACACCTCCCATTAGATTTTCTTCAAAGTACGATATTCTTGCTTAAATATCGTTTTTATATACGGATTAAGCATTTAGAACGAAATCTAATGTCAGAAAATGACACTTTACTCTTGTGAATTTTCGGTTTTTTCAATTTTCTGAAAAATCCTATCATTATATTTTCTTCAAAATACGATATTCGTGCTTAAATAACGTTTTTACATAGCGATTGAGCATTTAGAACGAAATGTAATGTCAGAAAATGGCACATTACTCTTGTGATTTTTCGGTTTTTTTCAATTTTCTGAAAAATCCTATCATTAGATTTTCTTCAAAATACGATATTCGTGCTTAAATAACGTTTTTACATAGGGATTAAGCATTTAGAACGAAGTCTAATGTCAGAACATGGCACTTTACTCCTGTGATTTTTCGGTTTTTTCAATTTTCTGAAAAAACCTGTCATCAGATTTTTCAATACGAGAATCTTGCTTAACTAACGATTTTACATTAGAATTAAGTATTTAGAACGAAATCTAATGTCAGAAAATGGCACTTTACTCTTGTGAATTTTCGGTTTTTTCAATTTTCTGAAAAAACCTATCATTAGATTTTCTTCAAAGTACGATAATCCTGCTTAAATAACGCTTTTACATAGGGATTGATCAGTTAGGACGAAATCTAATGTCAGAAAATGGCACTTTACTCTTGTGAATTTTCGGTTTTTTCAATTATCTGAAAAAACCTATCACCAGATTTTTTAAATACGAGAATCTTGCTTAACTAACGATTTTACATTAGAATTAGGTATTGAGTACGAAATCTAATGTCAGAAAATGGCACTTTACTCTTGTGAATTTTCGGTTTTTTCAATTATCTGAAAAATCCTATCATTAGATTTTCTTCAAAATACGATATTCGTGCTTAAATAACGTTTTTACATAGAGATTAAGCATTTAGAACGAAGTCTAATGTCAGAAAATGGCACTTTGCTCTTGTGATTTTTCGGTCTTTCCGATTTTCTGAAAAAACCTATCATTAGATTTTCTTCAAGACACAATATTCGTGCTTAGATAACGTTTTTACATAGGGTTTAAGCATTTAGAACGAAATCTAACGTCAGAAAATGGCACTTTACTCTTGTGAATTTTCGGTTTTTTCAATTTTCTGAAAAAACCTATCATCAGATTTTCTTCAAAATACGATATTCGTGCTTAAATAATGTTTTTACATAGGGATTGGGCATTTAGAACGAAATCTAATGACAGAAAATGGCAGTTTACACTTGTGATTTTTCGGTTTTTTCAATTTTCTAAAAGAATCAATCATTAGATTTTCTTCAAAGTCCGATATTCTTGCTTAGATAACGTTTTTACATAGGGATTAAGCATTTAGAACGAAATCTAATGTCAGAAAATGACACTTTACTCTTGTGATTTTACGGATTCTTCAATTTTTGAAAAAACCTATCATTAGAATGTTTTAATACGAGAATCTTGCTTAACTACCGATTTTACCTTAGCATTAAGTATTTAGAACGAAATGTAATGTCAGAAGATGGCGCTTTACTCTAGTGATTTTTCGGTTTTCTTAAATTTCTGAAAAATCCTATCATTAGATTTTCCTTCAAAATACGATATTCGTGCTTAAATAACGTTTTTACATAGGGATTAAGCATTTAGAACAAAATCTAATGTCAGAAAATGGCACTTTACTCTTGTGATTTTTCGGTTTTTTCAATTTTCTGAAAACACCTCCCATTAGATTTTCTTCAAAGTACGATATTCTTGCTTAGATATCGTTTTTACATACGGATTAAGCATTTAGAACGAAATCTAATGTCAGAAAATGACACTTTACTCTTGTGAATTTTCGGTTTTTTCAATTTTCTGAAAAATCCTATCATTATATTTTCTTCAAAATACGATATTCGTGCTTAAATAACGTTTTTACATAGGGATTAAGCATTTAGAACGAAATGTAATGTCAGAAAATGGCACATTACTCTTGTGATTTTTCGGTTTTTTTCAATTTTCTGAAAAATCCTATCATTAGATTTTCTTCAAAATACGATATTCGTGCTTAAATAACGTTTTTACATAGGGATTAAGCATTTAGAACGAAGTCTAATGTCAGAACATGGCACTTTACTCCTGTGATTTTTCGGTTTTTTCAATTTTCTGAAAAAACCTGTCATCAGATTCTTCAATACGAGAATCTTGCTTAACTAACGATTTTACCTTAGCATTAAGTATTTAGAACGAAATGTAATGTCAGAAGATGGCGCTTTACTCTAGTGATTTTTCGGTTTTCTTAAATTTCTGAAAAATCCTATCATTAGATTTTCTTCAAAATACGATATTCGTGCTTAGAGAACGTTTTTACATAGGGATTAAGCATTTAGAATGAAATCTAATGTCAGAAAATGGCGCTTTACTCTAGTGATTTTTCGGTTTTTTCAATTTTCTGTAAAATCCTATAATTAGATTTTCTACAAAATACGATATTCGAGCTTATATAACGAGTTTACAGAGGGATTAAGCATTTAGAATGAAATCTAATGTCAGAAAATGGCACTTTACTCTTGTGATTTTACGGTTTTTTCAATTTTCTGAAAAATCCTATCATTAGATTTTCTTCAAAATACGATATTCGTGCTTAAATAACGTTTTTACATAGGGATTAAGCATTGGGAACGAAATCTAGTGTCAGAAAATGGCACTTTACTCTTGTGAATTTTCGGTTTTTTCAATTTTCTGAAAAAACCTATCATTAGATTTTCTTCAAAGTACGATAATCCTGCTTAAATAACGTTTTTACATAGGGATTGAACAGTTAGGACGAAATCTAATGTCAGAAAATGGCACTTTACTCTCGTGAATTTTCGGTTTTTTCAATTATCTGGAAAAACCTATCATCAGATTTTTTAAATACGAGAATCTTGCTTGACTAACGCTTTTACATTAGAATTAGGTATTGAGTACGAAATGTAATGTCAGAAAATGGCACATTACTCTTGTGATGTTTCGGTTTTTTTCAATTTTCTGAAAAATCCTATCATTAGATTTTCTTCAAAATACGATATTCGTGCTTAAATAACGTTTTTACATAGGGATTAAGCATTTAGAACGATGTCTAATGTCAGAAAATGGCACTTTACTCTTGTGATTTTACGGATTCTTCAATTTTTGAAAAAACCTATCATTAGAATGTTTAAATACGAGAATCTTGCTTAACTACCGATTTTACATTAGAATTAAGTTTTTAGAACGAAATGTAATGTCAGAAAATGTCACTTTACTCTTGTGAATTTTCGGTTTTTTCAATTTTCTGAAAGAATCTATCATTAGATTTTTTAAATACGACAATCTTGCTTATATAACAATTTTACATTAGAATTAAGTTTTTAGAACGAAATGTAATGTCAGAAAATGTCACTTTACTCTTGTGAATTTTCGGTTTTTTCAATTTTCTGAAAAAACCTATCATTAGATTTTCTTCAAAGTACGATATTCCTGCTTAAATAACGTTTTTACATAGGGATTGAGCAGTTAGGACGAAATCTAATGTCAGAAAATGGCACTTTACTCTTGTGAATTTTCGGTTTTTTCAATTATCTGAAAAAACCTATCATCAGATTTTTTAAATACGAGAATCTTGCTTAACTAACGCTTTTACATTAGAATTAGGTATTGAGTACGAAATGTAATGTCAGAAAATGGCACTTTACTTTTGTGATTTTTCTGTTTTTTTCAATTTTCTGAAAAATCCTATCATTAGATTTTCTTCAAAATACGATATTCGTGCTTAAATAACGTTTTTACATAGGGATTAAGCATTTAGAACGAAATGTAATGTCAGAAAATGGCACATTACTCTTGTGATTTTTCGGTTTTTTTCAATTTTCTGAAAAATCCTATCATTAGATTTTCTTCAAAATACGATATTCGTGCTTAAATAACGTTTTTACATAGGGATTAAGCATGTAGAACGAAATGTAACGTCAGAAAATGGCACTCTGCTCTTGTGATTTTTCGGTTTTTCCAATTTTCTGAAAAAACCTATCATTAGATTTTCTTCAAGACACAATATTCTTGCTTAGATAACGTTTTTACATAGGGATTAAGCATTTAGAACGACATCTAATGTCAGAAAATGACACTTTACTCTTGTGATTTTACGGTTTTTCCAATTTTCTGAAAAAACCTATCATCAGATTTTTTAAATACGATAATCTTGCTTAAGTAACGATTTTACATTAGAATTAGGTATTGAGTACGAAATATAATGTCAGAAAATGGCGCTTTGCTCTAGTGATTTTTCGGTTTTTTCAATTTTCTGAAAAAACCTATCATTAGATTTTCTTCAAAGTACGATATTCTTGCTTAAATATCGTTTTTACATAGGGATTAGGCATTTAGAACGAAATCTAATGACAGAAAATGGCACTTTACTCTTGTGACTTTTCGGTTTTTTCAATTTTCTGAAAGAATCTATCATTAGATTTTTTAAATACGACAATCTTGCTTATATAACAATTTTACATTAGAATTAAGTTTTTAGAACGAAATGTAATGTCAGAAAATGTCACTTTACTCGTGTGAATTTTCGGTTTTTTCAATTTTCTGAAAGAATCTATCATTAGATTTTTTAAATACGACAATCTTGCTTATATAACAATTTTACATTAGAATTAAGTTTTTAGAACGAAATGTAATGTCAGAAAATGTCACTTTACTCTTGTGAATTTTCGGTTTTTTCAATTTTCTGAAAAAACCTATCATTAGATTTTCTTCAAAGTACGATATTCCTGCTTAAATAACGTTTTTACATAGGGATTGAGCAGTTAGGACGAAATCTAATGTCAGAAAATGGCACTTTACTCTTGTGATTTTTCTGTTTTTCTCAATTTTCTGAAAAATCCTAACATTAGATTTTCTTCAAAGTACGATATTCTTGCTTAAATATCGTTTTTACATAGGGATTAGGCATTTAGAACGAAATCTAATGACAGAAAATGGCACTTTACTCTTGTGATTTTTCGGTTTTTTCAATTTTCTGAAAGAATCTATCATTAGATTTTTTAAATACGACAATCTTGCTTATATAACAATTTTACATTAGAATTAAGTTTTTAGAACGAAATGTAATGTCAGAAAATGTCACTTTACTCTTGTGAATTTTCGGTTTTTTCAATTTTCTGAAAGAATCTATCATTAGATTTTTTAAATACGACAATCTTGCTTATATAACAATTTTACATTAGAATTAAGTTTTTAGAACGAAATGTAATGTCAGAAAATGTCACTTTACTCTTGTGAATTTTCGGTTTTTTCAATTTTCTGAAAAAACCTATCATCAGATTTTTTAAATACGAGAATCTTGCTTAACTAACGATTTTACATTAGAATTAGGTATTGAGTACGAAATATAATGTCAGAAAATGGCGCTTTGCTCTAGTGATTTTTCGGTTTTTTCAATTTTCTGAAAAAACCTATCATTAGATTTTCTTCAAAGTACGATATTCTTGCTTAAATATCGTTTTTACATAGGGATTAGGCATTTAGAACGAAATCTAATGTCAGAAAATGGCACTTTACTCTTGTGAATTTTCGGTTTTTTCAATTATCTGAAAAAACCTATCACCAGATTTTTTAAATACGACAATCTTGCTTAACTAACGATTTTACATTAGAATTAAGTTTTTAGAACGAAATGTAATCTCAGAAAATGTCACTTTACTCTTGTGAATTTTCGGTTTTTTCAATTTTCTGAAAGAATCTATCATTAGATTTTTTAAATACGACAATCTTGCTTATATAACAATTTTACATTAGAATTAAGTTTTTAGAACGAAATGTAATGTCAGAAAATGTCACCTTACTCTTGTGAATTTTCGGTTTTTTCAATTTTCTGAAAAAACCTATCATTAGATTTTCTTCAAAGTACGATATTCCTGCTTAAATAACGTTTTTACATAGGGATTGAGCAGTTAGGACGAAATCTAATGTCAGAAAATGGCACTTTACTCTTGTGAATTTTCGGTTTTTTCAATTATCTGAAAAAACCTATCATCAGATTTTTTAAATACGAGAATCTTGCTTAACTAACGCTTTTACATTAGAATTAGGTATTGAGTACGAAATGTAATGTCAGAAAATGGCACTTTACTTTTGTGATTTTTCTGTTTTTTTCAATTTTCTGAAAAATCCTATCATTAGATTTTCTTCAAAATACGATATTCGTGCTTAAATAACGTTTTTACATAGGGATTAAGCATTTAGAACGAAGTCTAATGTCAGAAAATGGCACTTTGCTCTTGTGATTTTTCGGTCTTTCCGATTTTCTGAAAAAACCTATCATTAGATTTTCTTCAAGACACAATATTCGTGCTTAGATAACGTTTTTACATAGGGATTAAGCATTTAGAACGAAATCTAATGTCAGAAAATGACACTTTACTCTTGTGAATTTTCGGTTTTTTCAATTTTCTGAAAAATCCTATCATTATATTTTCTTCAAAATACGATATTCGTGCTTAAATAACGTTTTTACATAGCGATTAAGCATTTAGAACGAAATGTAATGTCAGAAAATGGCACATTACTCTTGTGATTTTTCGGTTTTTTTCAATTTTCTGAAAAATCCTATCATTAGATTTTCTTCAAAATACGATATTCGTGCTTAAATAACGTTTTTACATAGGGATTAAGCATTTAGAACGAAGTCTAATGTCAGAACATGGCACTTTACTCCTGTGATTTTTCGGTTTTTTCAATTTTCTGAAAAAACCTGTCATCAGATTTTTCAATACGAGAATCTTGCTTAACTAACGATTTTACATTAGAATTAAGTATTTAGAACGAAATCTAATGTCAGAAAATGGCACTTTACTCTTGTGAATTTTCGGTTTTTTCAATTTTCTGAAAAAACCTATCATTAGATTTTCTTCAAAGTACGATAATCCTGCTTAAATAACGCTTTTACATAGGGATTGATCAGTTAGGACGAAATCTAATGTCAGAAAATGGCACTTTACTCTTGTGAATTTTCGGTTTTTTCAATTATCTGAAAAAACCTATCACCAGATTTTTTAAATACGAGAATCTTGCTTAACTAACGATTTTACATTAGAATTAGGTATTGAGTACGAAATCTAATGTCAGAAAATGGCACTTTACTCTTGTGAATTTTCGGTTTTTTCAATTATCTGAAAAATCCTATCATTAGATTTTCTTCAAAATACGATATTCGTGCTTAAATAACGTTTTTACATAGAGATTAAGCATTTAGAACGAAGTCTAATGTCAGAAAATGGCACTTTGCTCTTGTGATTTTTCGGTCTTTCCGATTTTCTGAAAAAACCTATCATTAGATTTTCTTCAAGACACAATATTCGTACTTAGATAACGTTTTTACATAGGGATTAAGCATTTAGAACGAAATCTAACGTCAGAAAATGGCACTTTACTCTTGTGAATTTTCGGTTTTTTCAATTTTCTGAAAAAACCTATCATCAGATTTTCTTCAAAATACGATATTCGTGCTTAAATAATGTTTTTACATAGGGATTGGCCATTTAGAACGAAATCTAATGACAGAAAATGGCAGTTTACACTTGTGATTTTTCGGTTTTTTCAATTTTCTAAAAGAATCAATCATTAGATTTTCTTCAAAGTCCGATATTCTTGCTTAGATAACGTTTTTACATAGGGATTAAGCATTTAGAACGAAATCTAATGTCAGAAAATGACACTTTACTCTTGTGATTTTACGGATTCTTCAATTTTTGAAAAAACCTATCATTAGAATGTTTTAATACGAGAATCTTGCTTAACTACCGATTTTACCTTAGCATTAAGTATTTAGAACGAAATGTAATGTCAGAAGATGGCGCTTTACTCTAGTGATTTTTCGGTTTTCTTAAATTTCTGAAAAATCCTATCATTAGATTTTCCTTCAAAATACGATATTCGTGCTTAAATAACGTTTTTACATAGGGATTAAGCATTTAGAACAAAATCTAATGTCAGAAAATGGCACTTTACTCTTGTGATTTTTCGGTTTTTTCAATTTTCTGAAAACACCTCCCATTAGATTTTCTTCAAAGTACGATATTCTTGCTTAGATATCGTTTTTACATACGGATTAAGCATTTAGAACGAAATCTAATGTCAGAAAATGACACTTTACTCTTGTGAATTTTCGGTTTTTTCAATTTTCTGAAAAATCCTATCATTAGATTTTCTTCAAAATACGATATTCGTGCTTAAATAACGTTTTTACATAGGGATTAAGCATTTAGAACGAAGTCTAATGTCAGAACATGGCACTTTACTCCTGTGATTTTTCGGTTTTTTCAATTTTCTGAAAAAACCTGTCATCAGATTCTTCAATACGAGAATCTTGCTTAACTAACGATTTTACCTTAGCATTAAGTATTTAGAACGAAATGTAATGTCAGAAGATGGCGCTTTACTCTAGTGATTTTTCGGTTTTCTTAAATTTCTGAAAAATCCTATCATTAGATTTTCTTCAAAATACGATATTCGTGCTTAAAGAACGTTTTTACATAGGGATTAAGCATTTAGAATGAAATCTAATGTCAGAAAATGGCGCTTTACTCTAGTGATTTTTCGGTTTTTTCAATTTTCTGTAAAATCCTATCATTAGATTTTCTACAAAATACGATATTCGAGCTTATATAACGAGTTTACAGAGGGATTAAGCATTTAGAATGAAATCTAATGTCAGAAAATGGCACTTTACTCTTGTGATTTTACGGTTTTTTCAATTTTCTGAAAAATCCTATCATTAGATTTTCTTCAAAATACGATATTCGTGCTTAAATAACGTTTTTACATAGGGATTAAGCATTGAGAACGAAATCTAATGTCAGAAAATGGCACTTTACTCTTGTGAATTTTCGGTTTTTTCAATTTTCTGAAAAAACCTATCATTAGATTTTCTTCAAGGTACGATAATCCTGCTTAAATAACGTTTTTACATAGGGATTGAACAGTTAGGACGAAATCTAATGTCAGAAAATGGCACTTTACTCTCGTGAATTTTCGGTTTTTTCAATTATCTGGAAAAACCTATCATCAGATTTTTTAAATACGAGAATCTTGCTTGACTAACGCTTTTACATTAGAATTAGGTATTGAGTACGAAATGTAATGTCAGAAAATGGCACATTACTCTTGTGATGTTTCGGTTTTTTTCAATTTTCTGAAAAATCCTACCATTAGATTTTCTTCAAAATACGATATTCGTGCTTAAATAACGTTTTTACATAGGGATTAAGCATTTAGAACGATGTCTAATGTCAGAAAATGGCACTTTACTCTTGTGATTTTACGGATTCTTCAATTTTTGAAAAAACCTATCATTAGAATGTTTAAATACGAGAATCTTGCTTAACTACCGATTTTACATTAGAATTAAGTTTTTAGAACGAAATGTAATGTCAGAAAATGTCACTTTACTCTTGTGAATTTTCGGTTTTTTCAATTTTCTGAAAGAATCTATCATTAGATTTTTTAAATACGACAATCTTGCTTATATAACAATTTTACATTAGAATTAAGTTTTTAGAACGAAATGTAATGTCAGAAAATGTCACTTTACTCTTGTGAATTTTCGGTTTTTTCAATTTTCTGAAAAAACCTATCATTAGATTTTCTTCAAAGTACGATATTCCTGCTTAAATAACGTTTTTACATAGGGATTGAGCAGTTAGGACGAAATCTAATGTCAGAAAATGGCACTTTACTCTTGTGAATTTTCGGTTTTTTCAATTATCTGAAAAAACCTATCATCAGATTTTTTAAATACGAGAATCTTGCTTAACTAACGCTTTTACATTAGAATTAGGTATTGAGTACGAAATGTAATGTCAGAAAATGGCACTTTACTTTTGTGATTTTTCTGTTTTTTTCAATTTTCTGAAAAATCCTATCATTAGATTTTCTTCAAAATACGATATTCGTGCTTAAATAACGTTTTTACATAGGGATTAAGCATTTAGAACGAAGTCTAATGTCAGAAAATGGCACTTTGCTCTTGTGATTTTTCGGTCTTTCCGATTTTCTGAAAAAACCTATCATTAGATTTTCTTCAAGACACAATATTCGTGCTTAGATAACGTTTTTACATAGGGATTAAGCATTTAGAACGAAATCTAACGTCAGAAAATGGCACTTTACTCTTGTGATTTTTCGGTCTTTCCGATTTTCTGAAAAAACCTATCATTAGATTTTCTTCAAGACACAATATTCGTGCTTAGATAACGTTTTTACATAGGGATTAAGCATTTAGAACGAAATCTAACGTCAGAAAATGGCACTTTACTCTTGTGAATTTTCGGTTTTTTCAATTTTCTGAAAAAACCTATCATCAGATTTTCTTCAAAATACGATATTCGTGCTTAAATAATGTTTTTACATAGGGATTGGGCATTTAGAACGAAATCTAATGACAGAAAATGGCAGTTTACACTTGTGATTTTTCGGTTTTTTCAATTTTCTAAAAGAATCAATCATTAGATTTTCTTCAAAGTCCGATATTCTTGCTTAGATAACGTTTTTACATAGGGATTAAGCATTTAGAACGAAATCTAATGTCAGAAAATGACACTTTACTCTTGTGATTTTACGGATTCTTCAATTTTTGAAAAAACCTATCATTAGATTTTCTTCAAAGTACGATATTCTTGCTTAAATATCGTTTTTACATAGGGATTAGGCATTTAGAACGAAATCTAATGACAGAAAATGGCACTTTACTCTTGTGATTTTTCGGTTTTTTCAATTTTCTGAAAGAATCTATCATTAGATTTTTTAAATACGACAATCTTGCTTATATAACAATTTTACATTAGAATTAAGTTTTTAGAACGAAATGTAATGTCAGAAAATGTCACTTTACTCGTGTGAATTTTCGGTTTTTTCAATTTTCTGAAAGAATCTATCATTAGATTTTTTAAATACGACAATCTTGCTTATATAACAATTTTACATTAGAATTAAGTTTTTAGAACGAAATGTAATGTCAGAAAATGTCACTTTACTCTTGTGAATTTTCGGTTTTTTCAATTTTCTGAAAAAACCTATCATTAGATTTTCTTCAAAGTACGATATTCCTGCTTAAATAACGTTTTTACATAGGGATTGAGCAGTTAGGACGAAATCTAATGTCAGAAAATGGCACTTTACTCTTGTGATTTTTCTGTTTTTCTCAATTTTCTGAAAAATCCTAACATTAGATTTTCTTCAAAGTACGATATTCTTGCTTAAATATCGTTTTTACATAGGGATTATGCATTTAGAACGAAATCTAATGTCAGAAAATGGAACTTTACTCTTGTGATTTTTCGGTTTTTTCAATTTTCTGAAAGAATCTATCATTTGATTTTCTTCGAAGTCCGATATTCTTGCTTATATAACGTTTTTACATAGGGATTATGCATTTAGAACGAAATCTAATGTCAAAAAATGGCACTTTACTCTTGTGATTGTTCGGTTTTTTCAATTTTCTGAAAAATCCTATCATTAGATTTTCTTCAAAATACGATATTCGTGCTTAAAGAACGTTTTTACATAGGGATTAAGCATTTAGAATGAAATCTAATGTCAGAAAATGGCACTTTACTCTTGTGATTTTACAGTTTCTTCAATTTTCTGAAAAAACCTATCATTAGATTTTCTTCAAAGTACGATATTCCTGCTTAAATAACGTTTTTACATAGGGATTGAGCATTTACAACTGTTCTTCTCTGCTCTGCTCTGCTCTGCTCTGCTCGTCTCTGCCCTGCTCTGCTCTGCTCTGCTCTTCTCTGCTCTTCTCTGCTCTGCTGTGCTCTGCTCTTCTCTGCCCTGCTCTGCTCTGCTCTGCTATTCTCTGCTCTGCTCTTCCCTGCTCTTCTCTGCTCTGCACTGCTCTTCCCGGCTCTCCTCTGCTCTTCTCTGCACTTCTCTGCTCTGCTGTGCTCTTCTCTGCCCTGCGCTTCTCTGCTCATCTCTTCTCTGCTATGCTCTGCTCTGGTCTTCTCTGCTCTTCTATCCCCTGCACTTCTCTGGTCTGCTCTGGTCTGATCTGGTGAGCTGTTCTCTGCTCTGCTCTACTCTTTTCTGCTCTGCGCTTCTCTGCTCATCTCTCCTCTGCTCTTCTCGGCGCTTCTCTGCTCTGCTCTTCACTGCTCCCCTCTGCTCTGCTCTTCTCTGCTCTTCTCTGCTCTGCTCTGCTGTGTTCTGCTCTGCTCTTATCTGCTCTGCTCTGCTCTTCTCTGCTCTGCTCTGCTCTTCTCTGCTTTTCTCTGCTCTGCTCTTCTCTGGTCTGCCCGGCTCTGCTCTTCTCTGCTCTGCTCTGCTCTTCTCTGCACTTCTCTGCTCTGCTCTGCTCTGCTCTTCTCTGCACTTCTCTTCTCATCTCTGCTCTTCTCTGCTCTGCTCTGCTCTGATCTGCTCTGCTCTCCTCTGCTCTGCTCTGCTCTGCTCAGCTCTTCTCTGCTCTGCTCTGCTCCGCTCTTCTCTGCTCAGCTCAGCTCTTCTCTGCTCTGCTCTTCTCCGCTCGGGGCAGACCAGATAACTGCAGCCCCTAAAAATTCAACGAATAACAGTTATCTGGTCTGCCCCAGGGCTCGCGATTCTCTAAAGGAAAAACAAACTGATCTGTGGGAAACCACGCGACAGTCTTCGGCCACTTACCCGGCAATATATATATATTTTGTCTGCGATCCAGGAAACCAAACACTATTGGGGCCTCGAGTGCCTGGTCGTGTGTATTTCGTCAGTCGAAGGCGCGACACAATCGCCACTCGCACTCAACATAATTTACGACAAACGCACAACTGTTTCTTTCTCTTAGTACGACATTGACAGTATGCATCGTTAGCCCGTCGACCGGATTTATGGCCATAGAAAACGAATTACGGTTTTTCCCCAATTCATGCGACTGTCCGCCGTGGGTCCTATCGGCAGACCAGACCACCCGCGGGCCACGTGAAAATATTGGAAATGCAGTCTAATTATCATAATACAAAATATTTAATTTTATTGATTGAAACTACTGAAAATTTAAATATTCTAATTTTAAAAGTCCAATTTTAAATTAGTTTTAAAATAAATTTATCCAGTTAAGTTAAATTATATTACAACAAAGTAATAAAATTGTTATGAAATACAAATCATTTAATTTTACTGATTAATTTTAATAAAAATTTAAATCTTCAATTATCATAAATCTAAACTTAATTCTTTACACGACTTTAATACTTTATATGACAATGAACTATTATTTATTTCATTTATTATTGAATACCCTAAACTAACCAATTCAATTTGATGTAGGATAAATGAATAAATATATTTAAAAGTATGAAATAATAATGTCCGTAAAAAAGAAAAGAAAAAAAAAATTCCAATAAAAAATGTAACAACTAACAATGCCAAAGTTAGGATTTTCTTCCAATATAAACTCATCAATTCAGTATTAATAATTATTATGATACATAACAGAAATATTAAATTAACTCTTTTACTTTCGAGATAATTAAAAACACTAACTTTATTTTAATTAACCCTGATACAAAAAGTACGAAAAAATCACTTTTACTTATACTAATATTACTTTCTTCTTCTACAACACACGCACACACATTTTAAAATCATTAAATTTATTCGTAAATAAATACTATAACTTATAATCATGTAATTCCTTTTTTCAAATATATTAAATTAAGAAATCAATAATATTTATAATTTGTGCAAATAATAAAATTTTCCTCATTCAGAATCCTTTCAATGTAAATGAAACACTTATTGTTAAACTAAAATTTTAATGAAAACATTTTCCCATACTTTTACAACGTTACGATTTATTCCATTTATAATGAAAGTGGCGGGCAATTTGTACGGTTCACATAAATTTATTCAACCTAGATAATTATTAAAATTTACTATCGAGATAACTGAAGCCCCTAAAAATTCTTAAAATTAACGAATAACAGCAGTTTAACCGTTGGTGCTGGCGCACTAAATTTACCATTATTTAATTTAAATTTCTTATTCAAACTTTCATGTAATATTAAAAATTAATCTCTACTTTTCACTCGTATGAAAACTATTTAAATTTTTAGATGACTTCATAAATTGTATGTATGAAAAATATTCTATAGCCAATTTTTTAGCCGCAATTAAAATATATATATTCTCACTCCAACAAAGCAAATTAATTCATAATTAACAGTTCAATATAATTCAATCAAATGAACCTAAATAAAATAAATGATATTATTACAATCATAGTACTAATTAGCTATAACTCAATTATTTATTTCTTCGAAAATTACCCCGTAACTGTATATTAGAAATCAAATTCAATTATTCAATTAGATAATTTCATATCTCTCGAACCGAAATCAAAATAAAAATTAAATTCAACTCTATTATAAATTAATCCCACATTAGTAATCAACATAAAATTCATCTTAAATAAGTCTAAACTCTAATATATAATATTATATTTTTTAAATAATAGATACGTATACAATAAATTTTGTATTATTTTACTTCGTGATAGTCAGAGATAACCACAGCTTGCAACCGGGTTGAAATTTTGCGCAGCTAGGTTTTTGATGACCGGTGGGCCGTATTGCTATGCAACAAATCGTTGCTACTTGTATTGTCATCGTTATCATTTGCAAGTGTTCAATTAAAATGGAAAGATTGAACGGCTTACTGCAGGTTATGATTCGAAATGGTTGCAACGGCACAGTGACTGGCTCACATTATTTAATTAATAATATCAATTTATTTAGATCGAACGGTATAGTACTCATTTGAAAAACCTGTAAGGACAATTTTGACCATCTTGAATCGGCTACGCTCTTTGCAGAAGATTGAAGAGAAAACGTTTGTTGCAAACAAATGCAGAATACGTATTGAAATAATATCTGCAGTGGGCCCTCACCGTGGGAGGGAATGAATTGTCGGACGCGGAAATTGTAACCTTCCCATCTGCGTGCCGTACGCGGCCGAGTTCCAGATCCTCGGCCTTCTAATTTCTTTCTTTAGGGACACACGAAGGCAATCAGCTTTCTTTACGACAATAATCCTAAAATTTCCTTTCGACCCCATCTGTTCGTCAAACAATAAGAACATCCGTCCATACAACCGGGAAAGCATTTGTACGTGACGAAGATCCCAAAAAAAGGAAGGGATATCTCGATGTCAGTGTTTTCGATGATACAGAAATTTACGTGAAATATAAATGACGTATAAATGACACTAATCAGCTACTTCGACCCGTCGATTTTGTTTTGCAACTTCATTCTAATGATTGAATATGGACTACAGCATATGTCAATATCATAAAAATCCGAGAAATGGAAGTACAAAAGCGAGAAAGCGAAAAAATGTATTTCCAGCAGTAATGAGAACTTTTGCTCTTACCATTTAAATTATATCGAAACATATTACCGAAATCATAGTAACGAAACAAAATGCTCACTTACCTCTCCTTCATAATTTTTCTTTTGCTGTATCTTGGTGTGGTCAAGGTCAGTTTTTTCGATGCACCCCCCTTCATACGTCTAAACAATTGGGAAGAAACCACATCCTCCCAATTCATTGAATTCACAACCTTTGGCATCGTTTCGCTACACTTTTGAAATTGTTAAATTTATCTGTTTCTATTGTTTACAATGAAATGTAGTAGAATAATGCCAAATAGAGTAGAATATAAAAGTAGAATCAAAAAGAATAGAATTGAATAAAATAAAATAGAATGAAGTAGAATGAAATAGAATGAAATAGAAAAAATCTAAAATTATAAGAAATAAACATCGCGCGCTTTGCACTCCTAGACCGTATCACTTGGAGAACAAATCACTACTGAACGCGACGTAAAAACGCAGAGAACAGCTGAATGCGAGTCACGTTACGATACTACTAATACATGTAGCTTTATCGCCTACGAAAGTGTAAACAAATCATTTTCGAACTGCAAACAGCGGTAGCGGGAAATTCGAAATAGGGAAAGCAACCGTTGTGTGGGATCATGATTTGGACCAGGGTATGCTTGCGATGCTACCATTGGACATTGCCATTGGCAGACAACCAATGATATTTTTTGAACCATTGGCAGACAACCAATGATACTATTTGAACCATTGGCAGACAACCAATGATATTATTTGAACCATTGGCAGACAACCAATGATACTATTTGAACTATTGGCAGACAACCAATCATACTATTTGAACCATTGGCGCATCATGTAGTCCCATTTTGAAAATCCCCCCACCACAAACACGGCTCCGAGACCGACACTGGGCCTAACTTCGAGCTGCGAAGGGTCGCAGTTTCATTCAACGCTGAACTTTTGGAGGAGTAAGAAACCACGAAGAAATTGCAAGTAAGTACATACTAATATATAAACTATGTATGTGGCACTAGAATTTCAAAGTTTTGAAACGTTTGCGTACCACGAGCCACTTTCGCGCTCTTCAGATTTTGGGTTGAGAAAAGCCAGGGCATATACATGTAGTATATTTTTCGTTAAATATAAGTTAAAATATTAGTTATGTAATCGAAGGAGCGCGATCGCGCTCTTTGGCGTTTTTCGATCCTGTTTTTTTAGAACCATCTGGTATGCAAACGATTCAATTGATTTTATTTCGAATTTATAACGCGATAAAATTTAGTATTGTGGAAATTTGTTCTAGTAATTGTGTAGCAATTTATTTTAATAATATTATTTTTTTTTGCAGAAATATGGATCGAGAAGTCGAACAAAAAATGCAGGAAATGCAGCTAGAAGAAGAAAACGCATCCGCCGGATTAGCAGCGGCGAACACCGCCGCAGCATCAACGGCGACCTCAGCAGCGGCGAACACCGCCGCAGCATCAACGGCGACCTCAGCAGCGACGGACACCTCCGCCGCGAACGAGTCGCTGGACTCAATACTAGCGCGGCAGCGAGAAATCGCTGCCGCGTACGAGTCCGGGAGGGCTGTAAGTATATGCAATATAAGTGTGCACAGCAGAATGTATATTTATAATATATATTTCTAATTCTGCTGTTATGTTACAATCCCAGTGGAGGAACATATTGGGCCAATTGGCCAGAGGGGTAGCCAGGCCTAACCTGGCAAACCTGGTGGCGGCCAATGTAAGTAAATGAAAAATACTTTTATATATAATATAATATAGTAATATGTATAGTAACAAATTATAATAATAATATATACTTATACGTTGCAGAGAGAGCTCAAAAAACTGTTCAAAACAACTATTTATGGCCCTCAAAAAAGGGGCAAAGAACGGAAAGGAAAAGGAGGAAGAGGAGGAAGAGGAGGGAGAGGAGGAAGAGGAGGACGAGGAGGGGGAGGAGGGAGGAGTTGTAAATACGTTTTGAATTTTTATTAATTAATAAAAGGATCGTTTTTATTATTTCTGTTGTTCATTTTATTTACGAATTGCTCCATCACCATCAGTTTTTTAAATAAACGAACTACATTTAAATTATTTGTTTACTTCGCATTATCTACATATCACATCCTATCCCACTAGCACTGTCCGACAAAATCAAACTTTTTTTCTGATTTCCTATAATTATTCATCCTTACGTTTTTATTATTCTTAGTTTATTATAGTATAATGAATCATTCTATAAAAATTATAAATACATGTCTTATTAAATTATTATTATTATAAAAAAATCTATTATTATTTTAATATATATTATTATATATTAAAATTCCTACATCACCTACTCGATTACTCGACGAGCGTTCTTGCTGCAACTGCCGCGCCGCTCACGACTGCCCCGCACGCCACCTTCCCCTGGTCTAGTAACCTAGCGCGCGGCAGAATATCTTCGTGACAACTGTTCGTTTCAAGCAAGATGGACGTGCCTATATTCGAGTAAGCAGTTCGAGAGTTGGATATATCGATTCAGAAAAGTCTAAGCTGGGGGGCTTCGGATGTAGAAAGGACAATTTTTTTATTAAAAAAGCCGTATCGATGCGTATATCCCCCTTTCTCACTCCACAAACCGCGCAACGAATATTATTTTTCTAACGTTGACGTAGGCTATAGATTCTGCAATCCTGGTCTTGCAACCTCCTCTTCTGTCCAACCTATTGTCCCAACACAAATCATCATATTTGGAAATCTTTTTGATTAATTTCTTAAGCTTATTATGCAAAAACTTCATTGTTACAGCAATCAGGTTTGTTTCGTTCTTCTCTTTGAGCATTTGGTAGACTTTCAGATCCAAATCTACTTCAAAGAGATTAAGAAGAATTTCAATGAAATTTCTCAGTACTCTTTCTCCCTTGCCGTTGGAATAATCTTTATCGTCTCCTTTAGTATGTAGTTCTGCTTCAGATAATATTTGTCTCTGGCAAGCTCCTCTAATCATCGAAAGAGAGAGAGAGAGAGAGAGAGAGAGAGCAACGGAGGCAGAATAATACAAAAATCTTGATCTAGAAACAGTTCTCACGGTAGTTGTTTTGATTTAAACAAAAGTAACCATATTCTTAATTTAATGATAAAATATATGAAAGTATATACTAATTAAAGTGATATTATCCGACATAAAATAATGCCTTTAATTATAATCTTTAATCATTTTTGCTGCTGGTTAATATAGTAGATTTGATATGTTTGGATTAAATGGATTACCAGATCTATCATCTGATGCTGCTGCTCTAAAATGATTTGTTATTAAAGAAAAGATTTTCATTTTTAGTTAGATAAAAAATGTAAAGGATAAACAGAAACAAGAGAAGCTTAATCAACCTTTGGAAACATTAAGAAAGAAATTGCCTGAAGACTTTAGATAGGAGCTGCTGCGGGTAAAGTAGATTGTTTTCTTTTTCTTTTTTTCTTTTTTTCTTTTTTTCTTTTTTTTTGAGGATCTGATTACAGGCAGTAGAGGATTCAGTATAAAGTCTTTGCAGGAAAGTTGCAAGCAATATGCGCAACAAGTTAATCAGTCGAAGAAAGGCTCATGTTTGGGAAATGCTGTAAAAGAAGAATATGAAAACTTTGTGGATATATTCCACACATTGAATTTACTGCAGAAGACATTGGAAATATGGGTTCCGGTCCAGAAATAAGAAATCTAAAGTTGAAAAATGTTCTATGCGGAAGTCCTGAAATTGAAGGAAAAATGGTGGTAATATTATTTACATGATGAATTACAGGAATCATTTTGTACCACTTCTTAGTAATATTGAAAAAGTTATAAAGAGAAGCATGAAAGTTTCTAGAGAGGAAGCTAGTGTTAATCTTATAGAGAACTGGACTGGCAAAGCGAGCTGTACGCTCCCTGCCGAATTTCATATCTACAATTTTACGAATTGCTTGCTAGTTGCGTCTTTCCTCTGCAGTTTAGAAAAATGTAACACTGGGGCTCGCATCGGTGAAGGTGGAAAAAAAGCGTTATTTCTCCCAATATATAAACTTTATTCAAACTCTATCTTAACTTATCGGTGGACGAATTAACAATTAAAATCTATTATTATAAACAAATATTTCGGTGAGACTACTCAAATAATCTTTAAAAAATTAACAAAAATAAATTATCCTCTTCTATATAACAAAATTAACATATTATTGTGGGAGAAAGCCCTTCCTTGTAGGTATCGTTAATAGCCTGTTCCATTTGCATCATCAAATCGCTTAGTTAACATCACGTGATTGCAATTCCCGTTATTAACATGATGGATCCTTTCAAACAGTGGAGAAGTCGATGATAAAATGATCGGAATATTTTCAAATTTGGCTAAAATTATCGCCATATCTCGAGCATTGTATGTATATAATTTCCTGTTCTTATTTTTGAAAGACGAATCATGCTCTTCATCGACAATAATCAACTTTATGTTTTTATAAGGTCAAAAAGGCTCAAGGAAAAAATAACTGTTTCCACTATTAAATGATTTAGATGAATTTCAGGTGTTTTCACAAGCAGAAAAATCAAGAGCGAGCTCGTGGATTATAAAATTAATTGCTCCTTTAACCAATTGTTTTAGCAAAGATTGCTACGGCCTGCATGTTTGCTGTGCTTCTTCAATTTCACGTTTTCGAACTACAAAAGGAATTACATTGGTTACTTGTACCACTTCTTCTATGTTCTTGCTATTTCTCGGGCTATCAAGATATTCTCTAGCTAACTCCTCTTTTATCTAGAAGATCCCAGAGAGCTTGTTGCTATTTTTACTACCTCCTTTGCTCTTACTCTGATTACTAGTACACTTACGGGTTTTTCTCTTAGGATCATTTTGTTGTGAACTATCCCAATCTTGTCTTTGGCCCGTTTCTACTAAGAAAGCAAAGGAGCTTTTTTAATTTTTTTTTACTTTTTTATATAGTATATTAAGTATCGCATTCGGCGAGCTATTTTTTATAAGATTATTTAAATAATCTGTTTTATTTCCTGCCTTATCAAAGCAAAGATCATGCAACTTTTCAAAAGTATTGCAAGTACCAAGTCCTCCTCCATATAAAATCTTAGATAAATACTTTGGCATAAAAAGCTCTTTCTCAGCTAAGAAATGATTTAAAAATGATTCTTTATTAAAACAAGATTTATGGAAATTTCTTAAAATGGAAGTAGCATTATCTCCTGTCATGGATAATATGTTAGATAAATTGCATAGCATAGAGCCTGCTTTATGGAAATCATTTAAAAGTTGTGTTTTGTTTCCAATCTCATCAAAACAGATATCATGAAAATCTTTTAAAGCAGAACAAATCTTAGTTGCTGCTCCATGCAATATTTTAGATAAATTTTTTGGTGTAAAACCTTTCTTCTCAATTAAGAAACGATTCAAATACTTTTTTGTTTCGTTTATAAAACAAAAATCATGAAATTCTTTTAAACTATTCGCTGCTGCACTCAATATACCACATAAATCGCACGGCCTAAAACCCACATTGTAAAAATCCTTTATAAGCTGTGTTTCCTTTCTTTTCTTATTAAAAGAAATATTATGCAGTTGTTTCAAAGTAAAAGAAGCATGAGCTCCTGTTCCACATAGTATAGAGGATAAGTTACTTGGTCTAAAACCTGCGTTGTAGAAGTCCTCTAAAAGCTCTGTTCTTTGTCCTTTGCTATTAAAACAAACGCTGTGCAACTCTTGAAAAGCACCTTTAGCCTTGCCTCCTGCTCTACTTAATATGCTAGACAAGTTATGCAACGTAAAGTTACTTCCCTCATCACCGACCCCTTCAATAAAATGTTTCAAACGCTGTGTTTGATTTCCTCTTGCATCAAACCAGGAGTCATATAAATCTTTAAAAGCTTCTGCAGCGTTAGCTCCTGCACCATTCAAAATACTGGACATATTAGACAGATTTATCTTCTCGTTTTCTAAAGTTTTTATATATAGTCTTTTGTTTCCTTCCTTATCAAACCAAAGATCATATAAATTTTTAAAATTTTCAGGAGCTTTAGTTCTTGCTCCATGTAAAATACTGGAAATATTAGATGGACGTATCCCTTCCTTTTCTAACGTTTTTAAATATTGTGTTTTACCTCCTTCTTCATTAAACCAAAGATCATATAAGCCTTTAAAAGCTTTTGCAGCATTAGCTCCTGCTACATTCAAAATACTGGAAATATTAGTTAGATTTATTCCTTCTTTCTCCAGAGTTTTTAAACATTGTGTTTTACTTCCTTCTTCATCAAACCAAAGGATATGTAAGTCTTTAAAGGCTTTTGCAGCGTTAGCTCCTGCTCCACTTAAAATACTAGAAATATTACTTAGATTTATCTCCTCTCTCTCTAAAGTTTCTAGATATTGTGTTTTACTTCCTTCTTCATCGAACAAAAGGTCATATAGGTCTTTAAAGGCTTTTGCAGCGTTAGCTCCTGCTCCACTCAAAATACTGGAAATATTACTTTGATTTATCTCTTCTTTGTCTAGAGTTTTTAGATATTGTGTTTTACTTCCTTCTTCATCAAACCATAGGTCATATAGGTCTTTAAAGGCTTTTGCAGCGTTAGCTCCTGTCACATGCAAAATACTCGACATAGTAGCTAAATTTATTCTTTCCTTCTTTAGTACCTCCAGACATATTTTCCCTTCTCCCTTAATTAAGAAACTTAAAAATTGATAAAATGCAGATATTCCTTCTCTGCCAACTACACTTCTGGCAAATTTGATTTCTTCATCAATATTTTCTACAATTTCCTGATAACTAGACCTATTATATTTTATATCTCCCAACAAATTTTCCATTATTCCCTTAGTAATAGGGCCAAATTCATGAGATTCTAACCAACGTAACGCTATTTCATGTAATTCTTCGCAATTATATGGAACATTACCCTCATCTATCCCATTTCTAATAACACTGTTCAATGCTTACTTGTCACACTGATTAACTGCAAATATTAGTCTATCTAAAAATTTCTCTTTTATTTCTTTTTCACCCTCGCCAGAAAGTCTTCCTTCTTCTTTTTCTTTCTGCCAAAAAGGTGGCAGTTTTAACAAATTTAAAAGCCTTGTCATTTCTTTTTGCGAAAATTGATAAAGACCATTCTCATTTATACAAAAACAATCGTTTAAAATCTTATATCCTTTTTTTTAATATTTATGTTATTAAATTGTAAAGGATAGAAATTTTTAGATCATTCATATTTGAATTTCTTTTCTTCTGTAAGATTTAGGTCTGCATTAGTATAGATGACAAAATATTTTATATTTTCATCCTTTTCTAATTTTTCAATGAAAAGAGCGAAGCACTTATTCACAGAAAATGTATTCTTTTTCTCCTGCCGTTTAGAAGGAAATAACTGATAATAACCAATACTATTATTTGCATTGTGAGGCTTTATACAAGTAATGCTATCTTTATAATTGATAGTGACGTCAACAGATATGCTATAGTTTCTTTCCTCAAAATTGATGAGAAACATGTTTTTACGCAAGAACATATTGTGTAAGAAGGACATTAATAAATTGGATCCATATGTAATTTCAGATATATAACTTCCAAGTTTTCCATCTTTTTCTGAAGCTATTAAATCACGTAACACAATTTTTTGTAATGCTACATAACCGTCGTGAACTTTACTATTTTTTCCCATTTCACTTTTGATAATGCTGTTCAATTCTTCTCTATTAGGTTGATTAACTGCAACTACTAATTTATCCAAAAATGCTTCTTTTATTTCTTTCCGGGAATATTTCCTATCTTTTATTACTGTCTGCATAGCGGACGAAAATTCTAATCGCATTAAAAGTTCATCTCTTATTATTTTATCTCGCGCAAATTGATAAAAACCACGCCCTTGTATATTATCATTTGAAAAGAAAAAGTCTCTTAATATGATATCACGTTCTTCCATGCTATCAAATTTAAACGGATAAAAGTTTTTAAATCATCCCCTTTTTAATCTGTTTTCTTTTGCAAGATTCAAGCTTGAATTAGTATAGATAACAAGGTATTCTATATCATTTGATAAATCATCTGTCTTAGAGATTAGAAGTTTAACAAAACTATTAAGGTAATTATTCATGGAGAAACTTCGATTTTCTTTAGTAAACAATCTAGCATAACTAATATTATTATCTGTATAATATTTGTCTACATTTTCAATTTGTAGATGGATAGACTTCTTCTCGTAGCAAAGAACAATGTTACTAAATTTATCAATATCAGACTTTTCAAACGCTAACGATAATGAAGGATATTTATGTTTATATATGGACTTCCTTAGTAAGCAAAGAATCAACAAGTCTAATTGATACGTAAGTCCAATCAATTGATGAGGAATACGTTGATAAGCATTACTCAATCCATCCCGTCTAGATCCATCTTGTAAATCATTAAGAAATTCCGAATCCTCATTGCTAGTATCACTTATATCAATGTGCCCACTTTTTGGTACCTTACTATCTTTGTCCGTAACAGTATGTTTACGTTTTCTAGAGCTTGCACCAATTTCACGATTTTCCTTACTTGTACTCCTTGAATGACCACTTTGTTTGTGCGAGTTATTTTTAATATCTCGTAGTTGCATAGAAATGTAAGATTTGGAAATATTGTTCGAGTTTGAATCTATCACATTAACACTAGCTTCCTCTCTAGAAACTTTCATGCTTCTCTTTATATCTTTTTCAATATTACTAAGAAGTGGTACAAAATGATTCCTGTAATTCATCATATAAATAATATTACCACCATTTTTCCTTCAATTTCAGGACTTCCGCATAGAACATTTTTCAACTTTAGATTTCTTACTTCTGGACCGGAACCCATATTTCCAATGTCTTCTGCAGTAAATTCAATGTGTGGAATATATTCACAAAGTTTTCATATCCTTCTTTTACAGCATTACCCAAACATGAGCCTTTCTTCGACTGATTAACTTGTTGCGCATATTGCTTGCAACTTTCCTGTAAAGACTTTATACTGAATCCTCTACTACCTGTAATCAGATCCTCAAAAAAAAAGAAAAAAAGAAAAAATGAAAAAGAAAACAATCTACTTTACCCGCAGCAGCTCCTATCTAAAGTCTTCAGGCAATTTCTTTCTTAATGTTTCCAAAGGTTGATTAAGCTTCTCTTGTTTCTGTTTATCCTTTACATTTTTTATCTAACTAAAAATGAAAATCTTTTCTTTAATAACAAATCATTTTAGAGCAGCAGCATCAGATGATAGATCTGGTAATCCATTTAATCCAAACATATCAAATCTACTATATTAACCAGCAGCAAAAATGATTAAAGATTATAATTAAAGGCATTATTTTATGTCGGATAATATCACTTTAATTAGTATATACTTTCATATATTTTATCATTAAATTAAGAATATGGTTACTTTTGTTTAAATCAAAACAACTACCGTGAGAACTGTTTCTAGATCAAGATTTAGAAAGGTTTTAACTATTTGTATTATTCTGCCTCCGTTGCTCTCTCTCTCTCTCTCTCTCTCTCTCTTTCGATGATTAGAGGAGCTTGCCAGAGACAAATATTATCTGAAGCAGAACTACATACTAAAGGAGACGATAAAGATTATTCCAACGGCGAGGGAGAAAGAGAACTGAGAAATTTCTTTGAAATTCTTTTTAATCTCTTTGAAGTAGATTCGGATCTGAAAGTCTACCAAATGCTCAAAGAGAAGAACGAAGCGAACCGGATTGCTGTAACAATGAAGTTTTTGCATAATAAGCTTAAGAAATTAATCAAAAAGATTTCCAAATATGATGATTTGTGTTGGGACAAAAGGTTGGACAGAAGAGCAGGTTGCAAGACCAGGATTGCAGAATCTATAGCCTACGTCAACGTTAGAAAAATAATATACGTTGCGCGGTTAGTGGAGTGAGAAAGGGGGATAGACGCATCGATACGGTTTCTCTCTCTCTCTCTCTCTCTCTCTCTCTCTTCCGCTTGGTCCGCTATGAACGAAGCGCGGTTTTTAGGAGTGAGAGAGAGATGGAGGATAGATGCGTCGCAACGGTTACCGTCGCGCACGACGAATGCGTCGCATTTGTAATGAGTCTGGAGACGATTTCTAAGCGGTCTTCTTGTCTTATTGAATTTAATCATGTGGCGTTTTTTTATCGCGCTTGCATTTTTACATTGTAGGAAATGTTTTGGAGTGTGAGAGCGAGAGAGAGAGGGGTAGATTAGAGAGGCTGCGCTTGCATTTTTACGACGTTGTGGAGAGTGAAGTGCGCGTGCGTGCATGTTAATAAATAGATGAAGCATAACGCGGAGCAAATTAGATCGTTGTCGTACAGTGGAAAGGTGCGTGTTGCTATAGACATATATTTTGCAAAAAGTAAGTTTACGTTTAAGATGCCCGCAATAGATTTTATTGTCGATATGGACGGTTTCTTCGTAGCCAACAAATTTAATTGTAAAGAATTAGCCATCGTAAATGCTCATACCGCTGAATATGAATTATTTGAATTCGAATTGTACGTTCGCGACATGGATTTATCCAGAAGCGATCAGAAGTCTGCATGGCATGTCTCGAATTTCGTGCACGGGATTTCATTTAAAAATTTCCAGGGGAAAAAGAATTATCAACAAGAGGACATTGGCATTATTATAAAAAATTTCGTTCGAGACTACAAAGATCCCGTCGTCGCGTACAAAGGGGGGCATATTGAAAAGGATATTTTAAATAAAATAGGAGTTGGCAGTTTCAATTTGGAATATCTCGGCTGTCCGAAATTCAATTCATTGATCGCGGAACCGATGTATCAAGAATACCACATACCATGCAGGCTTCATTGCTGGACGCGAACTTCGAAAGAAAAGATTCAATATCATTGTTGTTTGAGCGAAGTTCGTGTATTTTAGATGTGGCTAATGAAATCGAAAGGTAACACATTTTTTTTTCTTTTTTTTTTAGTTCGAATTATTTTTTATTTCTATGGCGCCTTTTTGTAGAGAGAGAGAGAGAGAGAGAGAGAGAGAGAGAGACCGTAGGAACGTATGGATTATCGGTGCGAAGAGGACAGGCTTAGCAGCTTTGAAAATTGGCCGATCCCGTTTATTAAGCCGGAGAAGCTCGCGATCGCTGGATTTTATTATCTGAGGGAGGATGATTTCGTGGAATGCTTCGCGTGCGGCATAGGACTCTATTGGTGGGAAGCCGGGGACAAACCCATGTTGGAGCATCGCTTTTGGTCCAGGAATTGTCCGTACGATCCTCGAACAACGTTATGTATATGTTTAGCGCGCAATGTCCGTTTTGTCCATCAACGATGACGACGACAACGAGGGTGGTGGCGTCAACGATGAATAAAAAAAATGTAATACAAAGTTTAAAATATTTTTTAATTTGTAAATTTGCTGTGTAAAAGCATATGCATCAATCGAAAATAGGGATACATTTCCGAGTTCAGAAAAAGTCGAATATTGGATAATAAGCACGAATCGAATTGGGTAGGGTTTATCTTTAAATCGTTTTTCCTTTCGGTTTGTAACGCGATTGTCACGTACCACGGTTTTTTCATTTGCGGAGCTGTTTTTATCGCCCACGTGTGCTTCGTGGTTGTTTGCAGCATCGGATACTTGTACAGTTACCACGAACGGAAACCCATGCTGATCGTTCTTTCGCTCTCAAGAATACGCAGCATCGACAACTTGTGTATTTCATTCAAAGCGACGTGCGACATTCTCCATTGAATTTGATACAAATCCAGGACAGGTTTCGCATTGTCGGACCAGCTTCGTAAAGCGTTAGCGTCGTTGCGCGCGCGAATCAAAATCAATCCGTGCCGAGCATTTATTACAACGCTTTTGTAATCTTCGCAGAAGTCTGGCAATGTGTTCATATGCACGCAAAAGTTGAAATGTAGCACATTCGTAAGCGTTACGGTGAGAGTTTCCCTCCGTTGATCATCGTTTCTGTATATCCAGCCCGCGTTGGACAGCGTGTGACAGCCTACACGCCCCGTTACACCATCATAACAACATCCGGTTAAGGTCCAGCCGACTACGATCCACGTGGAGCGAGATAAGAGCCTGCTCCACGTGGAGCGAGATAAGAGCCTGTATAAAATCACCGCACATCAAAGACAGACCATTGAGTTGGAATCAGGGTTTTGACCCATACACATCAAATTGCTGTCCGTCGTTACTATTAAAATTTGTACTGTGTTCATTTATTGTATTGTACATTCAGGCGTAACCCGCTTGAATGAAATAAAGTTTTTTATATATCTAAGTTGAGAAAATTTACATCACAAGCGCGTTGCTCTTCGTAATGTTCAGACTGATGTAATTCTTCAAGATCGTCGTTGTACCGGGATTTCTGGACCGATCGATTTCCAATCCGTTCAGTTCATAACGTATCTCGTCGAACATAAACGCTACCGCATTGTTCTCTAGAGCCACCGTGTCGTTGGTCGATCCTCCTGGTAGGCTGAGTCTTCCCTCCACGTATAGGAAGCTTTTACACGGAAGAGTGTACAAGTCTTGATGTTGAATGGGTATTCTTATCTCATCACTGTTTCCAAACGTTGTGTTGGCGTACGTATTGTAGGTGTGCATGTCGATCGTAGTTATTCGATTGTCGAAGATTGGTGCCTCAGAGATGTTCAGAATGTCGTCGGACATGGCGGTGAAGCGAGTTCGATTACTTGGTAACGATGAATCCCAAAGATCGCAAATATTCCACGTTTCGGTTAGTTTCCTCGTCTTCTTCTTCTCCTTATTGTCGAAATGGCGCGCCGTTTTTTATGTTCGACGTATTCGATATCCTATTATTAATATTATGAATTAACATAACGGCTATGTCAAGGTTATGAGACGATTCGACGAACGTGCAGCCGAACCGTGATTTCTTCGTTTCGAAAATCAATCAAACGTGCAGACTGGTCCACGATGCGAATCGTTAAATCTTCCATTGATCGTGTAACGATCAGGAGGTAAATGACTCGTGCCGGTGTTTCCGATATTTTATACTCCGGCGACATGTTAGGCGCGAATTCGTGTATCGTGTGAATCAGTTTCCCGTTATCGTACGAACCGGTGGTTACGTTGCATTCTATTCGAATAATATTCGTGTTAATGATATTCACGGAAGTGTGCGATACATGCCACGTGTTCGGTGATAGAATGCGATTCCTAGAGAATCCTAGGATTGGACCCACGGTGTCGGGTTTTGTAAAATCTATCTTATATGCGCTTTTAATTTCGCTTTTCATAGTATTGTTGATCGCTCGTAGGGTCAGCGGATATTCTACATCGTTGTTATCTTTGGCTGGAGAAGCCGTCCGGGATGTTTATCTCCTCACCCTCGTCGCCGAAATAGAATTTATTGTCTCCGATTGTCGAAAAAGAAACTTTAGCCTCGGACAAAAATTAATTTATAGTTTACTTAGGACTGAGATTCGAAAATATCAGATTACGTTTCCGCCGGTTTCGTCAACACGCACCGACGGTGATGTAAACTGTATATCAAAAATACCGCTATACAGGGTGTTCGACGATTATTTTAACAGCCAAAAATGAGGGGTAGCTGAGGTCATTTGAAGTAACTTTTTCCTTTGCGAAAATGCAATCTGGGGCTTTGTTTACGAGTTATTAACGAAAAACACTGGCCAATGAGAGGTGACGGTGCGAGGGAGAGGGTCCGCGAGAGAGTCCGCAGCACGAGGCTTTAACAGAAGGTCGGGACGGACTCGAGCCGCGTTCGAAGTATTGAACAAGTCACAAGGCGAGAACTTACCGGATTTTTTTACTACATAACAGTGATATTTTTAAGAAAAACGCTGTTCACCTTTACTTTAGAACGTCTGAAGAATATTTACTAATTTTTCGGACCCGAAATAATATGAAGTTTAACCGTGGCAGCCGTTTTAATTTTCTGGTGTGCATGACACCTCGTGTGTACCACTCAACTGGCTCTGCAAAAGAAATTACTGAGTATAAAATTGCAAAGTGATACCCCATTGATGAGACACTTCACGACATTTGATGGCCTAATCACTGAATTGAAAGCAGCTGGAGGAAAATTAGAAGAGATAGATGTAATTTCTCATTTGTTATTAACACTTCCATCATCTTATGATGGAATGATAACAGCTATTGAAACTTTAGCTGAAGACAACTTAAGTATTGCATTCGTAAAAACCAGGCTATTGGATCATGAGGTGAAATTGTTAAATGAGAATGCCGATTCAAGTATAAAGATACTCCAGGCAATTAAACAAAATAATAATAAAAGGAGATTCACTAATCAAGACTTTCCTATAAAAACAAGAAAACGTGGAAATTTTTAAATACGAAATAAAACGTCTACGAACATGAAGACAAAAGCAACACATGTGACAAAATGTTACCAGTGTGGAAAAAAAGGACATATAAAGAAGGATTGTTACTACCACAAGAGAACCATGGACTATAAAAATAGCGAAAACAGGAGAACATTACAAACAGTGCAGTGTGTGCAGAAAAATACAAATGCTGCAAATACAGATGGATTTGCATTCATGGCAGGATATGTGGAATGCAGTGAAGATAGAAGAGAACGGGTTGGTCAGGAGCGTCCGACCATATTATCAATAGGGAAGACTTAGCAAAACGAGGAGCTGAAGACACCGATCAGGATATCATAGACAAAATCTGGAGAATACATCATGACAACAAAAAGGGACACACTGGACGTAGTCAGTGACACAGGAGTCGCAGGAGAATTGAAGGACGTCCTATATTCGCCGGAAGTACCATATAACTTGCTCTCTGTATCAAAGATGCAAAGTATGGGTAATACGATTGTATTTGATAAACAAGGTGTGCAGATTTTTAAATCCGGTAAGGTGATCATCAGGGGTAAGTCCTCGAACAATCTTGTTACAATAGATTTTAAAATAAAGCATGAACAAGTAAACTCAGTCCAAATGTACAGTATTATCAAAGGTAATTTTGAACTATGGCATGAACGCTCGGGACATATTGAAAAAAGTAAATTCTTAGAGTTAAGAAATAAAGGAATGATTAGCGATGTCGAATTGGTAAATAAAATAATACCAAATAATAACTTATGCGAAGCTTGCGTTAATGGAAAACGAGCACGATTGCCGTTTGAAAAGGAAAAAGATAAAGATCATGTAAAAAGACCTTTGTTTATAGTACATTCGGACGTATGCGGTCCAATCACTCCTTCCACAAATAAAATATTTAAGAATATTTGATTCTACGGTATATGTGCATGATAAAACTAGTAAAACCAAATGTAACGAAAAGTCATGGAAAGGAATACTAGCAGGCTATGAAACAAACGGGTATAGAGTGTGGGACGTGAAAAGGAAAAGTATTTCGTTGTCAGAGATACAATATTTGACGAAGTTAATTTCCTAAAGTCAAGGCCGGTAGCAAATGTTAAAGAGATTAGTTGTAAAAAATCTCAAAATAAAATTGAAATTTCTGACGTAATGTCAAACTCAATAAAGGAATTAAAGAAATCTGATAATGGCAAACCAGATAGTTTAAGTTCGGAAAATATCGGAAATAAAACTGATGTTTCTGACGTAAAGTCAAAATCAGTGGGTGATCCTAGTAAGTCTGTTGATGGAAAAACAGATAAACTAGAGAGTATAAATTCAAACAGAATCAATGAAAAATTCCATAATGATAATATTGAAATAACAGTAGATAGGTCTTCTTCTCAGAATAGTACAAATACAGATAGTACAAATAGCAGTAAAAGAATGTTATCAGAACCAAGAAGGAGTGATAGGATTAAAAGGAAACCGCACATTTCATATGATGAAGAGGACATGCCGATTGATTATATGATGTGTGCACAATCGGTAGTTTGTGAAACTCCTGCATCATATCAGGAAACAAATAACAGAAATGATAGTGAACAATGGGAACAAGCTATTAGAGAAGAAATTAATTCTCTTATGGTGAATAAAACTTGGACATTAGTACCAAGTCTTAGCAATAGAAATATAATAAATTGTAAATGGGTATTTACGATAAAAGATGATAAATTTGTAAACCCATTAAGATATAAAGCTCGGCTGGTTGCAAAAGCGTTTAGCCAAAAGTATTTAGTAGATTATAATGAAACCTTTGCTCCGATTGCAAGGATTTCAAGTTTCAGATTTATAATTGCTTATGCTAATCAATTTAATTTATTAATCCATCATATGGATGTAGAAACCGCATTTTTAAACGGTATATTAAAGGAGGAAATTTATATGAGAGTACCTGAGGGAATTGAAAACAAACAGAATCAAGTTTGTAAATTAAATAAAGCTTTGTATGGATTAAAACAAGCAGCAAGATGCTGGTTTGAAGAATTCGAAAAGGCTCTTAAAAAGATTTTCAGAATTCCCCAGTTGACCGTTGTACTTATATTTTAGATAAAGGAGATATTTCTAAAAATATCTATGTAGTTTTGTACGTCGATCATTTGGTAGTTGCGACAGCTAATATCGTAACGATGAATAATTTCAAAGACTACTTAATGAACAGGTAATGAACAGTTTCATTAGAATTGAAAGGACTGGAGAAAATATAACTCTAGACCAAAGTACTTATATTAGAAAAGTATTGAAGAAATTTAATATGGATAATTGTAAACCCATAAATACTCCACTTGAAAGTAAGCTTAATTATGAAGCCCTGAATTCAGACGAACAATATGAGGCACCTTGTCGAAATGTTATTGGTTGTTTGATGTATATTGTAACATACGAGGAATCTTCCCACGTATTTTTTATATTCCTTCCTGAAGGCATACGCCAGGCTGGCGGCAGCCAGTCGGGGGTGGATTTGTATATCGTGAGTCGAGTGCCTCCGAGGGGGTACGACGACGAACGTTCTGGAACCGGACCACGTAGCAACACCGCCACTACCATTTTTCCCATAAAATTTTAGTATATAAAGGGCTCCAACGCGACCGGGAAGCGGGCTAGTTTCGTGACATTCGTTGAGACGGAAACATTAGCAAGATCGAGTTAAATTCTCTTTCAACCAAATCTCAGAGGTAACAGCCTAGAATCGAAAGCCCCCGCCGGCTCAGTGCGAAAAACTGAGAGCGCGTTTAGAGTCCACAAACACACACTCACACTTGTTAAACCCAGCGCGCAATAAATTAGTTTCTACCAGTTTTTTGGTTTCCACTTCAATTATTACCATCTCCTGCTTCGAACCAGTAATAGGTAAGAACCCACCAAGGTATACCTCAGCCGCTCGAGGTATATCCTTATTTCTTTTTAACAAAGTTACGAGGCACCCTAACACCAATTCCTCCAACCACCTTATCCAAACCCCTTTGAAGGTAGCCATCCGTGTCGAAATAAACATTGGCTGGTCTACGCACCTCATCCAAAAAGATTCCAATTGCATGCAACCTCCGGCCACCCAAACTGCCTGGCCCTCGGCACGTATACAATATTATGATCTGTACGCGACCTGATCTATGTGTAGCTGTGAGCATTTTGAGCAGATACACAAATAAAAGAAATAAGAAATTATGGATTTGTCTTAAAAGAGTTTTAAGATATTTGAAAGGCACGACAGATATCAAACTAACGTACACAAGAGGTACACATGATAACATCTTGATAGACAGCAGGGTATGCTGATTCAGATTGGGATGGAAACGACACAACTGGTTATATATTTAAATTGTTCGAAAAATATACAATTAGTTGGAATACGAAAAAGCAATCATCAGTCGCGGTCTCTTCGACTGAGGCTGAATACATGGCTTTATTTAAAACAGTTAAAGAAGCATTATGGTTAAAATCTTTAGCAACCAGTATCAAAGTAAATATATCAGAATCCATTGTAATCTATGAAGACAATAATGGTTGTATTAGTATTGCAAACAACCCAACTAGTCACAAAAGATCAAAACATATCGATATTAAATATCACTTTGCCAGAGAGCAGGTAGAGAATAAAGTACACTGGAGGTATGCCCCGCCTTTTCAGTGCTGCGCCGAGTCCTAAGAAGGGAAGTTGGTCGCGACCTCGATCTCTCCAGCTTAGTTGGGGCCATGCTGGAGAGCCCGAGAAAATGGGCGGCAGCCATCGCCTTCTGCGAACAGGTAATGTTGCAGAAGGTGGCTGCCGAGCAGGGTCGCCGTGAGCGGGGGGTGCGGCGTGTGCGCCCACGCCTAGAGCCCCCCCCCCCCGAGCAGCTGAGAATAGGCGGGCGGCGGGTGTACCAGATTATGCTGGTTTAATTGCCCGCCGCCTGCCAACTGAAGATGTCCTCCCCATATTGGGAGTGGCGAGGCGGCGTGGGGTGCGGTCCCCCGCACCGCCGAATCAAGATGATTCATGGGGGGGTGGATAATCTCCCCCCCGGGACGCGGCCGGCCACCGCCATTCCATCCTGGTGGCCGCCCAGGCGAGGGGGAGCCGCGGTTGTGTTCTTTGAGAGTTCCCGTGGCTCCCCCGCTAATCGCCAGCGCCCTAGGCCGCCGTGGGGGTTTTAGCGGGTCAAACCCCGCACTACCCCCGTCCAGTCCTTCGGGCGGGTCGGGAGTGTCTGACCAGCAGATTTCCCCCACGTTAATAAAAAAAAAAAAAAAAAAAAGGTAGAGAATAAAGTGGTAATATTAAAATATATTCCAACAGGTCATCAATTGGCAGATATGCTGACCAAGCCACTTCCAGGACAGAAGTTCATCCAAATGAGAGTTGGAATAGGCGTACAATAACAGAATTTTTTTTCTCATTGTTCAATTAATATAAGAAATAAATGGCCTGGTCAGGTTTTTCTGGGGACTGATATTCGAAAATATCAGATTACGTTTTTCGCCGGTTTCGTCAACGCGCACCGACGGTAATGTAAACTGTATATCAAAAGATGCCGCCATATACCATCGCCGGTGTCGTTAGAACACATCGTGCTCTGACCGTTAGTGATCCCAGTACCGAGAATACAATGTAACACGCGATGAATGACCGCCTCTGATTGGTGGAGAAGACCACACCAAAAAAGGTATATAAGCAGGCGTCAGTTCGTACATATACCTTCTCTCAAATGAAAGTAAAAATAAAGCTGTTTAAGAAATGGAATTAATATCATATTTATTTGAGTAATAATCCAAGCCAAAATCCCAATACCAATATTTGAACTGATGTTTGGTATCGTGTAATAAGTTTGCAAATCGAGCAGGCCCAGTTCGTAATCGGCATTGTTGAGATCTATAGGCGGGAAGTACTTGGATGCTAACACGCTACTTCTTCCCGATAACGTGAACGCGTATGACATCCTTGCGACGAACTATATCAGGGTTCCTCGCAGAAATTTCACACACAATTGTCCGCACACGCTTTCGTCGTAACTTTGATAAATCTTGTGATTTTACGTGATGGTCGGAAATAACGAATCAATTCGATCGGTGGACGAAAATCTCCAAAACTATCGAAGTAACTGACTCGCGAATCATGTTTTATATACGCGACCCAGTGCGTTCCTGAACCATGACCACTATCCAGATTCACTATTCCTCGTTCGTTTACCCATATTTGTTTCGGCAATTCATCGCGCATGAAAACTCCGCGAAAATGCGGTAATTTTTTACAGACGATTTTCAATTCCACGTCCGTCGTCGAGTTATCTTTTTTCCTTTCTTTTGACTTCTTCTTCTTCTTCATTCCTTTTCCACGTTTGTACGGCGCGAGATACACTCCGCGGCCCTCCATAGCGCGATTGTGTCGTCGCGCTTCTTCCAATTGTTTCTTCGCAGCTTTCGCATCGTTTATTGTTTTGATCACCCCAGCAGCGCCATCTGTCAACGCTTCCAAAGCTCCCAAAGCGGGTAAAACGAATGTTATGATTAGTCTGTTGGAGAGTCCGAATTGGCTGCGATTCGCAAACTTGTACGTGTATTCGAAATCGCTGCGTCAACCACAGTATCAATACTTGAGCAACTTGTTCTCATCCGTGGGGGATGTAGGTTATTTTGCCTACTCGGACAACGCGGACGTGATTCCTCAGGCAGATGCTCGGCCGAATTCGATATTTATCTTTGACGACGTTGCTTGCGACGAACAGGATGTCATGAGAGAATATTTCGCGATAGGCAGACATTCGCACATCGGTTGTTTCTATCTGTCGCAATCGTACGCGAGAATACCCAAACATTTGATTCGCGACAATGCAAATCTAGTGATTCTATGCAATCAAGATGTCACGAATCATATGAATACAGATATGTCGTTCGAAACGTTCAACGCACTTTGTACGAGGTATTGGCGAAACAAGTACGGATTCCTTGTAATCGACAAAGACAGCCCTGCGAATCGTGGTCGTTACAGGCGCGGTTTAACGAATTTGTCGAGCTGTGATCGGGACTCATTTGGACTGCAAGAGTCGTTGAAGTCGCATCGTACCGCCCGATATGCGTCGGTCTAAGGAAAACCGGCGAGCCGCGATCGCCAAAGAAATAGCCAAGACCAGTGATGTCATACGTAAAAATAGTTTAGCTCTGAAGGTTGGGAAAATGAATACGGAGTCGAACATTGAGACGAATTTACGCCCGATCGAGGAGCCGTTGAAACAGCTGGTTCAAAATACAGCTACGGAAGCGAACGATAATATGCCGATAGCGGATCGGCCGTTGGATCCGTAAACGCAGTCGCTATTCTCTATGAAGAAAGTAGAGAGAAAATGGAACAAGAAGAAGAAGAGGAAGCATGACGAAGCAGCTTTAACGCCACGGATGCATTTGAAGAAGAAAAAGAAAATATAATCCCCTGTCCTTACCAACGATGACATCGGCTATGTGTTGTACGACGACGACGATGACGACGACGACAGTGGCAACAGTGACCTTAACGAGGCGGGTGGCAATAAGGCGCACGAAACGATACCTACGATACTTTCGGAGCAACAAGAGAAAGCTTTCGAATCGTCTCCAACGGCCACAGCATCGTTGGAATCATCGGTGCGAAACATTTTGAAAAGTCCTGAATCGCACCGCGACGAATACGAACATTTGTTCAACAATCTTGGACCTTTAGCCAGCAAATACTTGCGCAATTCCTTTAGCGGACCACCGAAAAATTTGGACAACGTGTATGGAGTGTATTTTTATAATGACAAACTGATACTTGGAAACACCACGTTTGATGTTGAAAGCAACGACGATATCGTTATCAGGTCTCTACGAATTGATATTCAAAAGAATACCCGACGAGAACCTGTACATCGAGGTCGATAAGGATATTTACAGAAACATTCTCATCGCTACGCGCGCGCATCAGCGAGGTAACCAAATAATGGGGAATAAGGGTTACAAGTACAAAACTATCATAGGACCGATGTTTTCGACGTTGCGCGGAAAGGGTAAACAAATTCCAACGATGATGCGCGTAACCAACAATCCAATCGATTACGTGCATTGGGACGATCCGAACGAGCTGGAGTATCGTTTGATATTGCTGATGGCATCGAAAAATGCCGGGCCCACTTGTCACGACAACGAAATAATATCCGCAAACGAAGAACTTCGAAGAAGTCGGATTGATTATAAATTAAATCGTTCGATACTCGTTACTGCAGTAATGAATGAAATGTCTGTTGATAAATTTATCAGGTGATTCGATAGAACGAGCATTCGTTGGAATTGCTGCGAAACCAATCAAACGATATCTGTGGACGAAAATTGGAACGATAGATTTACAAATATTGAGTTGAGACTCGACCACGTTTGTCAACAAATACATCAGATTAAACAACAACAACAACAAGAGCTGCTCGAAACATAGATGAAGAAGATAATGATTGAACCGAGAAATGAGAAAAATGTTGCGGTAGTGGCAGCGTCAGCAACCGAAGAAACCTCGGTAGCATAAAGTTAAACGAAGAATTCGTTCATCTTTCGTTTTGAAGCGACCGCGAACCCGATAAAGCAAGAGAGAGAGAGAGAGAGGTGTCTGTGGTAATCATGAGCGATGAGAAAGTAAAGTTGGTGAACGAACTGCATGCTCTGGCGAGGCGTTTCTTCCCGCGCAGGCGAGTGATCGTGCGAGGACTCGACGATCTTGTAAGGGCCTCAATACATTCTCATGTTACACACAGACACTACGTCATCCGGAAGATAACCCACTCAAGATCCTGCACATGGCCCCGTCGCCGAATGTTCTGGAAGCATCAACCCCTGACAAAGACCGATATAAATACCAGTCTCCAACGCCCCAAACCTCAGCCTTGACGAATCCTCCACCAGCTACGGAACTATTGTACTCGGTATAAACTATTGTAAATCGTATAAAACTTGTATTATTTGTAATAAAGAGTTAGAGAGTTGGGCAACGGCTCAACTCCTTCTTTTTTTATACTTCTTGGTATTGTTTTACGTAACAATCTCTGACAAGCCGACATCGTCGAGGTTCAACGATATGCTAGAGACAATAGAGGACATCGATACATTCTCACGATAATCAATAATAAATCGATAATAAATCGATCTAATAAACAAATCCTTTACGTCTTTTAATGCGATTATTTATTATTAAATCAGCTTTGCAAATCATTCGTTGAATTCTGTTCGGACACGGAATTATTTAAATTAAAATATCATTTACGAACTTTGTTAATCTTCACTGTACACCTTGCATACAAATTCCATATGGTACACATGAGGTGTCATGCACACTAGAAAATTAAAACGGCTGTCACGGTTAAACTACATATTATTTCGGGTCCGAAAAATTAGTAAATATTATTCAGACGTTCTAAAATAAAGATGAACAGCTCTTTGTTTAAAAATATCACTTTTACATAGTAAAAAAAGATCCGGAAAGTTCACGCTTTGTGACTTGTTCAGTACTTCGAACGCGGCTCGAGTCCGTCCGGACCTTCTGTCAAAGTCTCGTGCTGCGGGCTCTCGAACTTCGCGCCGTCACCTCCCATTGGTCAGTGTTTTTCGTTAATAACTCGTAAACAAAGCTGCAGATTGCATTTTCGCGAAGGAAAAAGTTACTTAGAATGATCTCAGCTACCCCACATTTCCATATTACGAGACATTTTTGGGACACCCTGTATAATAAATACATATTTAAATATATATTTACGTTTTATTATAATACATATTATTATCTATATTTTATTCAAATATTTTATTAATTAACTATAATTAGAGAATTATATAATATATATTATAAATTTATAAAATATAAAAATCACAGGATTATTAAATTTATTAATATATATTTTTAATAGATCAACTATAAATTTAGAAATATCATCTGTCCTCATAGATATATTGAAATGGATCCATTAAACAAATAATTAATATTTAATAAATATCTTTATATATTCATAGATTAATTAACAATTCTACTTCAAAAGAAGTAATCTAAATTTATAAATCTTTACATCTTAACATTATTCTTAAATTTAATTAACTTATGATATATTATTAATTATTTAATAATATAGAAATATTTAACCAATAAACAACTACTCGAGGTGTATCTTCAATTTTTCTTGCAAAAGTTACGAGGCATCCTATTCTATTCTATTCTATTCTATCATCTATTCTATTCATCCTATCCAATTTATCCAAATCCTATCCTGATTACTAGGTAGCCATCCGTGCTGAAAGAAGCATCGGCTGGTCCACACAATCTCCCTTATAAAAAATCCCAATCGCATCGCACCTCTGACCACGCAAAGCTGCCTGGCCCTCGGCTCGTAACATAGCAAATGTTCCTGCGCGGTTGCATGCATTGCACTCCTATTATCTCTTTTTACAATTCGCACGTCCAATAATTACATTTCATTTACCCCCGTCCCTGACGCATCTCAAGCAACTTTAACCAACAAACTGCGGCAATTATAGCCCATACACACAGATCTTGTACACTCCCTCTGCTCAACAGAACACTCAACGTTGAAGTTCTCCACGTCATCTAGAGCAACAACCACTACAGGAGCTACAAGCTCAACAAAGTACAACAATCATAACAACGAACTCCTCTTTCCCTCCCTTCCTCCCAACTCCAATAATCTTGAAACCTACTAATTCTCGAGCCTTAACAAATAGTTAACTCCAACTCTCAGCACTTTTCCACGTACAATCTTAATTCAACTTGACTTGACCCCATCACACCCAAAACAATAAATGGTAATACACCACTACTCACTCAATCCAACACCCGCACTTCCTCATCGCTGACTCACCCTACCTTCCTTTCCTCTCCACACCTATCCTCTACTTATCATATTGTTGCGAATCACTCCGTTTCTCTCGCGTCGCGGCATTTTATATATTTACAATAAAGAATATAGACTCTCCGATTGTCCGTTGGTAACACTCTTCCGTGGCAACCCCTATCTTCTATTATTTTTTAAGGAGTTGTTCACAACAGGGCAGTTTCACATTACAGCGACTTGATTTGGACAAGTCACCGTAACAATATAATCATATTATTTACCATATTATTAAACGGCATCCTCTCAAGCCCGAGTTTTTTTGCAAATTTTTCTCCTTCAGTCACTCATTAAAATGAATTTTTTACATCCTGCAGGTAACCACAATCACGTAATTCACTTGATAAGTCTGGATTACAGGCAGCAACGGATCCAACATCACAGCATAAACAAAAAAAAAACCACTCGTCAGCGTTTCACCAGGAGCCTAGAAGCAAGGTGCTACTTGCAAAATCGGCTCCCAAATGACACTGCCCCGCTATATAGATTTCGTGGCGAGTTCACAAGTAACATGTAATATGTAATATACACTATATTTCTGAACATTTCGGGACCCAAAGTTTCGGGTTCTGACCCAAACTCAAAGAAAATTTTCGACCCGACTCTAACCTGAAATCTCAGATCCCTGCTTACCTCTAGTGTACAGTAAAGTGAACATTCTGACACCATATAGAGGGTGTACCAAAATTATGTTACTTGCGGAAATGGAGGGTTCCTGAGGTCAATTCAAGTAACATTATTTTGAGAAACCCTGTATAGCAGCGATAAAAGTAGCCTCTCCAGAATACGATGGAATACAGAAGTAAAATTCGCCCCAGGAGTTCACCCGCATTGACTTATTTAATTATATCATTAAAAATAATTTATTTCTGATTATAGAGAAATAAGATTTTTGAATATTCTAACAATTTAAATTACTGTCCCAAAGAAAATATGTTTTTAATAATTGATGACGTTCGTCAAATTCGAAATTGTCAAGTTTACTGAAAAAGATATTGTCATTCCGAAACTAGTCTCGAACGCATCTCCGAAACTCGATCAAGCCCAAATTATGCAAAGGACTTCATTTCACATAAAAACAATGTTACCGAGAAGGATTTTTTGAAATTGGAATGTTACGACCCAAAATATTGCGAGGAATGTATTGCACTGTTATATAAACAATATAAACATTTACCATTTCTGTCTTTTTTAAAAACGTTTACAAAACCTCCAATAAGAATGAAAAATTTCTTTCCTGACCGAGTCTTTTCTGTACTTCAACCTAAACCAATGCAGTGTATCACAATCAGTGTAGGTTCGAAATACACAGCGTTCGTACTCAAGCACATAATATACAATGCGATTCCATTTCACAAGAAGAACTGCGATAAATACTGTCCAATATAAATCATAGACTTATTTAAACCAATAACGCTACTATGAAAAACCTCAGAAAGAAGTTTATTAATTGCATTAACTCTGCAATGCTATAAATGCTTGAGTTTGCTCGAAAAGATTCGAAGCACCTACTTTTTAACTTTGCAGCTTACTTAATAGACAACAACAAGGTTTTGTCCTCGCAAAAGTTGCTACAACTAGACAATCTGCATTATCAATTTAATCGAATGAATGTTCCTACTTGATCATTTTAAACATGGATTTTTATAAATCTAGAGTATTTGATTTAATCGTGTCAGAATAGGTAGCAGCCAGTAAATTGATCAACGAACTCAAGAAAGCAATATCTCTAGTGGCAGTAGGATTTCAATGTAGAAATCAATCCTCTGAAGCTGTATTGCTTGTTATCCAAATATGGATGCAAGTTTTTAATTAATGGAAGGCAACAGCATATAATGACGAGTAAATAAAAATTACCGATCCAGATTTCAATGACTCTTGGTACCATTACTGCACAATTTGATTCATAGATAATATACACGGCTTCGCAGAAACACTTCCGGTCCTGTTCACCCCGAGAAGTAAATATTTCAGACTGTTAACCAAATTCAGGAAAGTTTGGTATGGAAGATCCAAAAGCAATTCTCAAAGCCTTGCTTCAAAAGTACGTCGAAATTCAGATCAATGTAGTCTTACTTTTCTTGTTGGTTACTTCCGCAATAGTCATCTGGATATCTGCTGAACACTGACGTGAATCTTGACATGAAAACTGCATCACTCAACTTCCATGTTGACCCAATCGGTTTTTGTTGACGGCAAAAATTGTAAATCATCAAGCAAGCAAATTCCTGCTTTCTGTATTTCCACTTCAATATTTACTAGGAATCGTGCATTCTTGCTATTTTTTATTATGTGATTAATATTTGTTGCCAGTATACCAAGAATGTATCCACTGCGCGTTACTTTTCTAGTTATGTACACTATTTGAAATTTTTTAACCCTGAATTAATCAGCAATTATTCTGAAATACTTTGGAAATTGAAGTCGATAGTTGTGAAGTTAACTTATCATTCTTTGAAAATGGCTATATTTGCCTGTAATTAATACTTAGGTAAGTATCGTTGTCGTATCCAGCCATAGTTGCCTTCGACTAATGAAACGAACGACTACTGTTACACTGCTTTTCTTCCTCCATATTATAACCATTTTAGGAAAACATTTAGTTATTTCGGGCGCGTAGAGTACAAGAAATGTTCTGCAAACTACCAAGAATGCATAGCTCTGCAGTAATAAAAAATGGAGTATTCTCAATCTGAATGTCCCATTTAATGCAAGAAGACTGAAGAAAATGGCCCCGTATCTCCAAAATCAAATCGATCAATTTTAGATCGCCAGTCCATTACCTCCTCTTTACTGGTATCACTTGGATCGATGCATAAGAACTCTAGCGCGACGTTAGTTTTTTTACATTAAGTCGAGCTCAGCTGTTCGAGTTCGACGCCCGTCCAGGTAGACAACCCGTAGTAAACACTTCAAACAGTCTTTTTTTGCAGCGTCGCAATATATTTATCACCTTCCAATAATCCCAATATCAAATCCGTTACCTATTTTTCGTTGTTTCCCATGCAGCGCTCTTCGTTAGGTCATTGCCTTCGTGCACTGTAACGAACTTTCAGTGCTGCTTAGTTTTCAATATTCACAACGAAATAAATAGGCCCTCACACCGCGAACGTGGCATTAGTTATCAACTACTGTTACGTAGATACATATAGTTGCGCTAGTATATATAACTCTAAGTTCTCTGCTCTTGCAGTCCAGTGTCTGTATACTTTTGTGCTTGCAGCCTAGCTTCGCTATAATCAATTGCACTTGCAAATTTCGCTACAGCTTCGTAATCATAAATTGATCGCTTGATCGTATAAATTCGTGACCTTCATGATACATCAATAGATTTTATCATTCTATTGTATATTATGCTGCTCTGTACAAATCTTATTGGTTAAAATATATTTAGTGTTATTACACTAGCGTTCTTTACTATAAAGTCCACTATCCAATTCATCCTTCCAACACTACTAGAGTTCCCAACGAAAAGATATATTTGCAACATAAACTCTTATAAGAATAACGAACTAGTAATTTTGAAAATTGTCGAACATTTAACTTATTTTTGCACTTTATGAGCCTTCCTGAGTACTACATATTTCCAAAACTTCATACTCCGGTTACGTAAATACATACAACTGTAAGATGTAGATGGTTCATTCTATTATATATTTCACATAGAACATTATTATGATTCAGATTTTGATAATGCTCTACATTGATGTTTAAACCCACGATTTAAAAAAGTGATGAAAAAAGTGATGTCAATTTTGCAGGTTGTCTTCGCTATAGTAAGCATGAAAGTAGTATAATAATACTTTACTATCCACACTTTAATTATGCATGATTCGTACTCAAGCTGCTCTATGCACTATTCAGATTTGACGAGGAGATGACTATAAACAGTGCGGACACGTTGGTCGCAAAAGTTTTCTCGTGAGCTTTAAACTATACGTTTGTAGGAGTTACCGTCTTCGTTTGAACGGTTCAAACAGATATATGTATAATTTCCTTATAGTACAATACTGTGTATAGTACAAACAGAATTAAGTCTCATTACGAATAATTTCTTTCACGAACCATCACTGAACGCTACATCGGGTCGATACATTCGATGGAAGAAATAGAAAAGCTCGTCTCGATGACCACATTGTGCGACATATGTCCAAAATGATCTATTGGAATCAAAATATACTCCATAAATACTGCAGAATTCATTTGAATTGATAGAATTAAGAATTAACTTTCCTACCTCGAGTATAATGATATGAAAAAATGATCACGTTTTCAGTTAGCATTTATGCATTACTATCCTACAAATGTAAGTTTTATAAATAACGCTAAATATTTATTAATAAAAATAAGATCAAAATAAATAAAACTAATTAAAACAAACACTATATGGTACTTATTGGATTATTTTCTCTCTTTTGAATACTCAGAAGTTTTTCCTTCTAGCATATAAGTTACAAAAACGAATCGACGCCGAGAGTCTCGCCAGAGTACCATTAGATAAACAATGATTTCATATGTATATAGAACAGAGCTCTTTGTCTTTAGGTGACGTTTTTGGTTTTGTCTTTGTGAATAGTCTTCAGTCTCCTGGAGCAATCAGGAGAGTAAAGACGGTCCTTCCTCGTACATCAAATTAATAAATTAAAAGGGATAAGTTTAATTCACTGCGTTTTACTTTTATTTATCTACCCATTTCCAATAGTACTACAATATAGTATATAGAGTATTTTCCCGAAACTACAGAGATTTAAATTATTGTGATATCATTAAAGAAATTTTTTTCACCAATTTTTAAAATACACCTGTGAGATTTATTATGTATACAACATTATTTAGAATACCAAAATTATGAAATTCTTTTTCGAAAATCATCGGTTGGTGCGAAATTGGTTTAGTCAAGTGTATCGACTGAGCACTGGCCAGAAAAGCATAGGACTACATATTTCCAGACTTGTGGTCGGGAGATTAACCGAATCAATTAAACCAGTTTGTTTCGCACTTATCCGGCTCGAGGGACCAGAATGTGTCGCGGATCCGGCTCGAAGGACCAAAATGTGTATGCGAAGCGAGTCGAGCTTTTTCGACCCGCGATTGCGTTCGCTCGTTAGCGAATTTATGCCGCGGATGAGGATTCTACGGAATGCCTCGTGATCTGGCTCGAGGTATCAATGTTACGGTTGATACTGAGCCGAATTGCAATCTCCCACTGTTCCGTCGGTGGTTACTGCCCGATCGGCCGCGTCGTGGTCGTGAAGATTGACGAAGTGCCCGAATGATTCTGTCCGATTGACTCCGGATGAACGACTCGAACGATTCGAACGACTCCGTGTGAACTCGAGAGAGTGTCCGATTCACTGACTGCCCGAATGCACGACCCCGTATCACCGACTGTAATGTACTCGAGAGCTAGAGCTAGAGCGAGAGAGAGAGAGAGCGCGCGTGTGAGTGTTCGCGCTCCGACTGGTCGCGTTGTTTTATGCAGGTTACCCCCACTTGAGATTCCTGAAGGAACCTCACCTCCACGCCGGGATGCACTGATTGGTTTTTCTCGAATATTACGATTTCCCAATCAGTGTCCTCTAAACGTTTTGTCACCACCCTCTCGTATCGTCCTACACGGGCCTTGTCTAGGAGAGGCGGGTGTCGCGTAGTTGCGTGGTCGGGAGGTCCCCTGGGGCCTGAGATATCATCCCAGTGACGGTTGGGACTAAACTTTCCCAAGACCCGTTAAAATTCTTAAGTTTTATGACGGGGTTGTTTTCCGGGCCTTTCGGGTTTACGACGCCTCGCGGTCATTAAGAAGACGGAAGACACTGCACAGATGATCGGCAGATGGAAAAAAGGTTTCTGTCTCTTTAGATGAACCTCGCTTGTTCGCGCCATAAACCTTCGCGAAAGCGGTCTACGGGAGGTCCTACGGAACGGAACAATTTATTACAAAAGATAAAAGGTAACATTTTCTATTATTCCAAACATGACTAGACATATAAGTCAACATAATAAAAAACAGGGAGAATGTGAATGTGATTGTTATTATTGGGTATGGGCCTTGAGAAATGAAAGAAAGTGAGGAGAGTTCGTCGGAGCGTGTGCAGTTTCAAATGTTATTCTTTTGATTAGAATACGTAATTTCTGTTCACAATTTCGTTACTGTGAAAAATCATATCTTGCGGTTCTTCTTGAAGTTCTTTCGTTTCTTCATTTACGTTTCTTCTTTCTTCCTCCTGAGAGCCTAATAAAAATTGTGTGACATGTATCGGGGTGCATCGTTCTCCTATAACCGTACTTATAATGTCTAGTTAATCATGTTCAAGCTTTCTCGTGTCTGATTGAATGGAATGAGCATTTTTATATAATAATCCTTCCATTCCGAAATGCGATGAAACGTATAAAAGAGCCTTAGAAATAGTAAGGAATTTAAAATTAGTTAATGACAGTGTAAGACGAGGCTTGAAGTTTATCACGGAATGTAATAGCTTATTATATATAACGAAAAATGAATATAATAAACAATTTATTTTACAAGTATTAGAAGATTATCGGTCACGTCATCCAGATGCCAGCAAATCAATCTGAATAAAAGCCGTATATTGACCAGTATGTAACATTTTATAAGATATTTCAATTAATTTTATTATAACGTATAATTTTAAATTAAGTCACGATAATATTATATACATGTAAGATTACATTTTCATTATAAAAAATATTTAGTACCGCCTCTAAAACAGTGGTACACATTTATATTAAAATTAACGTACATAATAGAAATTTCAAATCTTTGAACCCGATGCGACACGGGTTACCGTTATCCAGTCGCTTTGAAATTTTACGTACATTATTTTTTCACCCTCAGAAATCATTTTTGTTGTTACATAGCATATTATAAACAAAAAAAAATCAATCATAAAAAATGTTTACCTTGAATGAATATCTAATAAGAAAATACGTACAACTCTAAAAATCCTCCACGGTATGATACTTCTTAAAACATTCCGGCAGAAGCTACTTTACCTTTCGCGCATTCTCACTTCGTTTCGCTTCGAATTTTATGTTTATGTATGAGCTTGGAGTCGAAGAGGTATTTCAACTGATCTAGATTTTCCACGCATTTTGTAGTCCGGTAATTCGACAATTTGTAAAATTGCTTCTGCTATATTTATACCGTAATCAACATAAGTCTCCCTTTTTCAACTGTGAATAGCTTTATGCATAATGTAGGTATTGAACAGAGCCATATCTGACATGCAAAAGAAAAGTTTTCGGTATCCTTCGATGACTTTTTTCATGATTCGGAAACAGGCAAACAACTGATCTTGATGATCAACTGCACCCATAACCTTGTTATATTCCAGGATACATTTAGGCTTCATTACTTTCTGTAATTCTTTGTTTGATTACTCGACCATCTCTGCAGTTTCGTGTTTCATTGATATCATATACACGTCGCGCTTGTCCTTCCACCTCACAGCTATCAAATTATTGCAACATCTTCATATACATTCGCCTTTCTTCAAAATATGCTTTTGATTGGCGTTTGGCATATTTTTCCTGTTCTTGCGCACTGTCTCGATTACGTTTGCCTTTTTCTGGTGTAATTTTTAAAAACAGATTTGGCGAAGAGTACCAGTTATCCAGAGACAAAGTATATTCCTTGTTTATTATAAATTTTGACAGCTCTATCACAACGTTCTCTAACGCACTATCATTTCGATCAATTTTGTACTGGCCAGTATATATTTTAAATCCATGACAGAAACCGGTACTTGCCTCGTACAATTTGTAAATTTTTAATACAAATCAGGCTCTTTTGGATGGATTGAATTGTTTGTACGCTAAACGATCTTTATATTTCATTAAGGATTCGTCTATACTGACATATTCATTGGGTGTGTAAATTTCTTTAAATTTTTCATTCCAAAGGTTGATGATAGCTTTTATCTTTAGAAGTCGGTGATTACTATCAGCAGTTTCATTATCAGAGAAATGTAAAAATCTCGAAATTTGCCGAAATCTCTTAAAAGGCATCGTTTGTGTAAATATTGGCGTTTCTACTACAGCTCTTCTAGTTCAATACAGTTAAATATTTGATTTTTTTCACTTGACCCATCAAAATTCACAGTGCATAATGGGCCTTTATTTCATCTAAGATAACAGGATACCAAGTGTCGTCCACATGCCGTCTTTTCGCTCGTCGTGAATTGTCTGATGTGCGAAGCGATTTGTTTTCATGGTCAGCATTTCCCGAAACTTGTTATCAAATGTAATAAAAAAGAGGTCTGACATTGTTGGATTCTCGCTTAAATTATTTAAAATAGGCGCTTTAATTCCATGATGTTCAGAATACTTCCAAACTATTGGTGTGTTTTTTACTTTCTGGCAAATCCATGATTGTCGTACCTTTCTCTTCACTACTCCCAACTATAATCATACGCCTTACACGCTTTGTGATTGGCGCAAACACGTTACTATCACTGGATTCGTATTTTGCATTTTGTAGGGATTTCTTAAATTTTAATAACTAAACTGCTTTGTAACAACAATTATAAGAAACGCGACTAACTCTCGTTCGCGAGCCTGGCTCGTAATATTCATTTTTAATAAGCGATGGTAATATACAACGAATTTGTACAAGAAAACTGTTGTGGAAAAGACCAAGAATCTTTTTTTCAGGTTTAACGTCGCATCGACCTTCATGTCATTAGCGACGGTTTATTGTCCTGTTTCTTGTTTTTATTTCTTGGTAGATGTTGGTTTCCTTTAGGAATTTTACGACGGGTAGTATCTTGTATTTTTGTCTTGATATTTCGTATTTTCTGCATTCGAAAAGGACGTGGTTGGTCGACATAGTTTGGTTGCACGTGTTGCAAAAGGGTGGTTCTGTTCGTTTGATTAATCTTTTTTTAATGTTATTGGAGCAGAGATCTTGAAATTCAAGTCGCTAATTTTATTGGGTTGATATGGCTTTCTTCTGATGTTATAGATAGCGGTCTCTTATTCTCCGTTTTGTTTGTGTTGGATTCTTCTGTCTCTATTTCCATTGTATTTGTCCTGCCTTCTTGATATTCGACAATACGTTGACCGATATGAATATATCATTGATGATTGATACGTTAATGCGGGGGGAGGGGATTTATATTCGGATCGGTTTGGGAACCGTTTTCGTTCGTGTTTGTATTGTTAGGACATTGCTTATAGCTTGATTGATTACAATTGAAGCAGATCTGTTCCTCTGAAGTGGTGAATATTCAGAGACTTGTTATAAACAAGTTTGTAGACTTGTCTTCTTCTGAAACTTAATATGTTTGCAAAATCTGGGTCTGTGATTACTGCTTTCAAGTACAGTGACTCGCATTAATATTCGGACACGATATTATTATAAAAATTATTACTCACTTTTATTATTTATGATAGTATTATTGAATCAATAGTTTTCTCATATAATAAAGCACTTCTTATAGTGAGTAGAAACATAAATTTTGTTTATTTATTGCGCATATTCTTTTGTATAATAAGCAAATCTGTTTGTCAGTACAGGCACAAATTCTGTGTAGGGTATCGTCAAAATTAATTAAGAATGTGCTTGGAAATTTGTTCCAGACGTCGATATCGACGTATACTTGACGTCTGAAGCTGCACAAATTCAGGGTCAGATATCTCTGCTCTCAGGTCGGTTATTCTTGAGCAGAGTTTGATGTTATTGGTTCTAAATGCATTTTCAATTACTGAATTTGGGATGATCGATGCTACATTTGACAGCTCGATACGTTGGGTCGGGGAAATCATAGGACGGATTTCAATATTTATGTTGCTGATGGTAATTGATTTAAATATTGCTGTTATGTTGCTGACAGTTTCTTTGTTATCTAGGTACGTGCATACCCTACCGTTTGAAATTCTCGATATGTATTTGATAGATCTGGGGCCTATTATCTTTCCTATGGCTAATACATAGTCCCTGACGGAAATACCATCTACAGCATGCAGTATTATGGCTTGGTCCTTGGTTGGGGCGTATTCTCGTTTGGCATTTTCGTAGGAGGTGACTGATATAGTTTTGTTGTTGGCTCGGTTTCTTGAACTATTGGGGAGTTGGGAAGGATTCCTGTAGTCAGGATCTCATCCCAGATCTGATCGCTCGACATTTGTATCATGATACTGTAGGAAATGAATCGGCAAATTTATTATTCTGAGTCGAAGTTTTAAATTGTTTATTTCACAAAGGCTCGGCTCGAATAAACATCGTAATGTATTAAACAATCTTCTTATCGATCGCATCTCACAGCTAACACGATTCATTCTACAGATCGGCCAATCCTGAACTGTAGAATGACCATCCATGGTCACCAAAGAATCACAACTTTATTTCCAAGAGTTAGATCTTAAAAAATATACAATTCATATTACACAAAACGTAAATAAGAAATAATAAAAATAAGTCTTACGGAATGCAACAAATACGCATATAAACACACACAAACTTAAACTTATTCACAATGCGTTATCGTTTTAGTTTTCGAACAATCTGACACAATGCTTCATTTCAAACTCTGTCAAATTTCGAATCACTTCTTCAGATCTTGTCGATCTACAAGCAAACAGTCTAACGAATTTGGTATAAACCCATCCACTACTGCCAAAACATATATAAAACCTTTTCCACACTTCTCCGTAATGATCCACATGAATTGTCTGAAATGGTAGGTCACCTTTAGGTAAACTATGCAAAAACCTCTCCTGTCTACCACTAATTAGCTAAAATTCAATACATTTCAAACAATTGTTAATATATTGTTTAATCTTTTGTCGCATTTCCGGAAACCAGTATATTTGTCTTATGTCATCGATGACTTTGTCAATACCTACATGCCCCAAATTGCCATGAGCCTAATAATTTATATATACTTATATATTATTTAATTTATATATATTTATATATATTTATATAATTGTCATTAGCCTAATAATATTATTTTCTAAACACGCGGGTACGTAAAATAACAATTTATCATTATTAATTTTTCTATTTTCCTATAAACTAACCGTCCCTTAATTCATAATGTTTTTTCTCGCTTGTTTCCAATCTATTTCTTAATCCACGAATCGTATGGTCTTGATATTGTTTAATTGATAATGTCTGTTCTAAAGTATTAGGTTCCAATACTGCGTCAAGATATCTTAGCTCGCAACTCATTTGAGTCGCTCGAACGTCCCGGTGAAATGTCGGGACGCACATTGTTGTTGTTAATCCTGAGCTCCTTAAACCGGTGGAACACGCAAACGTTCGTGAGTAATATCCTATCACTAAGCTTGTTCGACCACGGACCGTAAGTCCACAATGTTGAATCCTTCGGCGGTGATGGATCGTGCACGTGATTTCTTCTGCATCCCTGCCTCGATGATGAAATGCTTTCTGGCAATGAATATGGGTTTGAGATTTTTCGAACATTTCTTGCATAATCTTCATTTCGTCGACTCCTGCGTTGCGCATCATTTTTGTTCCTACAGCTTGTTTACTTCTGAAAAAATACAAACATGCAAAATATATAGACATGTGCTAGAAAAGAACGATGTATTGCGTAGAAATTTTTAAAAAATGCGGATCTATCAGGGACGGTGGTGGATTGTTGTTATACTAATTGACCGCGAACTAATTCGTAGCACACGATCCATTTTTCTATTCGATTGGATTTCACACCTCGTACCCAATTCATAATCGACTCGATTTCATCAAAATCCAATTCATGGCCGATATAGGTGTACTCTATTATTATCACTTTTCTTTTACTCATTATATCATTACGAAGTGTATTCAGAGTTAATAGTACATATATTTATTAAAAGGACAACCAATAGTACTAGTAGTAGTAATAGTTGTAATCTAAAATTGTTGAAAAAGTAACTGTAGCCTCGGACAAAAATTAATTTATACTTTACTTGGGACTGAAGTTCGAAATTATCAGATTTCATTGCGCCGGTTTCTTAAGCGCGCACAGGCGGTAATATAAACTGTAACTTATAAATACACACCGCGATACACACCCATTATCGCCGGTGTCGTTAGAGCACTCCAGCGGTAGCATACAATGTAAAACGCGATAAATGACCGTCTTTAATTGGTGGAGAGGATCACATCAAAAAGGTATATACGCGGACGATATTCAGTCGCGGTCTGTTAGTTGAAATTGGGCGATCAGTCGTTCGTGCATAACGTACATATATCTTCTTTAAAATAAGAATTATAATAAAAGTTTTAGTAAAACTTTGTACAGTAAATAAATAATCCAAGCCATAATCCCAATAAAAATAAATAATTAAATAATGAATTTTTAAAAACAAAGTTACAATTTTCTTCCTCTGTCATAATTCTTCGTCATCCTTATTATACAATAAATAATCATCTTTTCAAAAAATTTGTGTTTCCTTCTCCTCTAACATAACCCAGCTTCATCCCTTCCATGTGTTATTCATTTCTGTTCGGGGCTGGAACTATCCCAGAATGGGAGACTGTTAGTCGGAATGGTTGAACCTAAATAAACGATTAAATACATGTAGACACGTCGAGTCTTTATTACAGAATCGCAGACGCGATCAACAAATAAATGGTTTTAAGTATATACTTGATGAGAAAAATTCTCGGTCTACGTGGATGGCACAAGGTGGAAAAAAACAATTGGTCCCAAATGGTAGTCGCTACTTTAGCATAAACGAAGTACATATAGGGGTGGGGGAGGATACTGGCCTAATTATTGGCACACGTGTATTGTGCTGTGATCAGCGAATTATGCCTCGTATTTGCATCTTACTTGCGCGGTTTTATTCAGTAATTTACGTATATTAGCCGTGGCGTAATAATACAGAGTTAATAAGTAAGGTAAGAAATTTATTATGCTTGATTACCAATGAACGACTGTTTTATTACTCTTTATACCTTTTGTCATTGTGGCGTACGTGATCGAATGCATGTACAATTATAACGGCGTACATGATAGCGCAGGTAAAAGGGATCGGATGTCCGAAAGATAGGCTGATCGAATGCGTCTCAGGTGGTCTCGCCTGGCACTCTACCCGAACGAATTTTCCTGCGTCATGAATCGAATTCCCGAATATCATGCATTATGTCGGGTGATCTGCCTAGGAGCCTGTAAAATCCCGGAGTTGGCCTCATTTTCCAGCTTAACCACCGGTCAAAACGGGAACAACGTCAAAGCATTTTTGTTTCATATTTAAAGTGCCTTATCATTTCGTCCACACAAAATTTCACTTTTTTGCATAAATAACAAATGAATCGAACGATTTATTTCATTTCTTCATGTATTACGTCAAAAATACTACCATATTGTGACGCGTATTCATTTTCCATGTATATGAACAAATAGGTGTTCATCCTCAGAAATATTGAGGTTCCTTATCATTTTGTCCGCCAGAGTATTTGTAGGATTGGGATGGGCGTATTCGAAGTATAACTTTAACGACGAAATAATTTAATAAAAATGTAAAAATGTAAAGATATAAAAATGGTACAATGGTCATGTGTACATTCACGATCGAAACTGATACATATCTGCGGTGACTCCGCGATCTTCTTTTATTTCTTCCTGGACACGTTCCTGGAATGCTGGAGAATGATCGCGACGTTCTGTTTCTTTCGGTTCAATATTTCGGAAGCTCTCGATCCTCCGGGATGCTTCGTTGCAGCATCGGTATCGCCGGTCTCGTTAGCCAATATCAGCCGATTACGATGCATCTGAAACAATAGTGTAAGAATGCCCGTAAGGATGCCAAATGAAAGGTAACGTAACGACCTTTGAGGTCCATTTATACAAACGTCACCGCGGGTACATCGTAAAACTCACACCAACAGATCAGTACGGTCCACAGACATGGCCTCGCCGTAAGACGGCCGGGCTGACGTAAAAGTGTTGTTCTGAACTACATCTGACCGTTACCAGACCGGATGACGAGGTCCTAACCTCGCTATTAAACTAAAAGAAGAATGGATTCTACTCAGCTACATCGGAAGCTAGGCTAATCCTCACGACTTGTTTTTATAGTTGTTGACAATCGACGACTATAATTCCGTATCGGTACACGGCTGGCGACGTTTTCATCAGCGAAGTTTGCTGTACACGTGAAAATAGTAAAAGAATAAAGTCATTCCCAGGCTTATAAACATCAGGGAAGATATTTCTCACCTAAATATCAGATATTTCTCACATCTGAAAGCGGACAGTTCGAATGGATATTTGATCGCCGACCGTGTGTCGCTGCAAGGCATTCCTGTTTCTTATAAGTTTCTTGATAAACTATTTTTCGCTTGTAGACATTTAAATTACAGACAGGCTGTGGATATTATTTCTCACAAACCAGGTATGTATTGTGAAAGGGATGACTGATATGCTATTTTTGAATGTATTACTTTACGAATGGAATGGAGCCGTTCTTCATTGAATAAGAGTTTCATTGGCAGAAGTTGACGTTCCCATTACGACAGTTCTAGGTACTAAGTATTTTTTTTCCAATAGCAGTTAATGGTTGCTGTATCATATGATTCTAGGTAACTCATATTTAACAGACAGTTATTTTTATATTTTTAGGTCAATAACTCGCAGGGTACCTTATCACTTTAACAGCTATCCTAACAGCTACCTGCGATGAATGCTCAGTCAAGTGTTTTAGTGCATTGTATAATAATTAAATGTAGAGCTCGAAATGTCGACTAAAAAGTCGCTTATATATTAAGTGGCCGCGACATTTTGAAGTCGGAAACGATTGTCCTCGTTACTGCAACATGGCTACTTTGGGGCACTGCCGATCTTACGATAATTTCTGATGTTTATTCTCAATTGATCTAATATATTCAAGATATATAACAGAATGCTTCAGGAAACATAGTGTCACAGAACGAAAACCATTTTATTTGACTAGTTCCCTTCACCTGTAATTTTCACAACCGAATCAAAAGTTTAACATCCTAAGATTTATGAAATGCGGAAACTAGCTTCTTAAATTTCTAATAATGGTTTGACGTCATTTTGCCCTATGAATCAGGTTGCAAATAAAGACGAAAAAGATACAGAAATCATGCTTTCCAAAACAAAAGAATAAACTATTATATCTATAAAACTCGACAAAATTACAGAAAAATAATAAATAATCCACTGCCTAAATACATTTACGTCTTGTTTTAAGTTTTCATGTCTTTTTTTATGTGTGCGTTATGATTACAGAGCCCTCTTATGACAAACTGCGTATTGCATTTAACGTTAATTTCTTGATCTGTGAAATGTATGGACACTGCACGTAATTTTCTTTCCTTTTTTAAAATAATATTGCAAGTACTGAAACATGTATAATAAGTTATGATACCTAAAGCTCATACAATTTTCGAAGTTTAGTATTTACCTAGAACTGATTACATCAAATTAGATCTAATTAGATCAGTGCACAGAAATCGACACACGGTAACTAGATGAGTGATCAGAAATTGGCACATGGTAATTAGAAAAGGCTCAGTTACTGGCACATAGTAATTAACTTTTCATTTTTTAAGAGCGCAGTAATTCGATCGAAAACTGATTTTTATATTAGATTTTGTTAATTATTTTGTGTTCTTTATATATTTCGGTTATCATAAAATTTGTATTTATATTATATAATAGACGTCAATGTTAGAGGTGTGCGAGTACGGATCAGGACGGGATCTTGAAACTTTCGAGTTTTCCGAAAATGTTTAGGACTTCTTAAAATACTGGGAGCGCGTCTTTTTTTTAATACGGTCCTAGTTAAAAATTTTTGATTTCCATTGTTGCAGTTTATTTTGCAAAATTTTATATTTTTTAACAAACCAGAAAAGTAAGATATGTATAGTTTGATTTAAAATTCTCTACATATGACAGTATGTAATAGCTTGGTTCTCTCGATTGCAACGATATTTCCAATTGTTGAAAACATCTTTTCGCTAGTCAATTTTGTACTAGGTACGGCGATGTGTCGTTTTGTAATAATTGGTAGCATAGGAAATCGAATGTTTTCAGGAATCTTGAATATTGTCGTTCCGATCTCGTCCCGACCCGATACACATCTTCTCATTCCGTTCCAAGCATCGAGTTTCGGGAAATCTCGAGTTCACGCACACCACTAATCAACATATATTTTAAATATTTTAAGAATTGCGATAAGGGTTAAGAAAACCATTTAATTTGTCGAAAACTTAGGACGACACTTTAATGAACACTATTGCGCACGGCACGAAATAACCGCCGGAAGTCGTGAGGAGACGACAACGATTTATTTGTTGGACTCCGCAGTCCTCGTTTACAATTCTTGGAGCACGGCTCCGTTCGACGTATAAATTGCAGCACGGCTACGAATTTGTTACGAAGTGAAGCACGGCTTCACTGAGACTATGAAATAGAAGCACGGCTTCGTATGGGCGCATGGGCGCTGAATAATACTGGTCTATAAGCGATAACGTTGTCTACCAAAAATCCCCCGTTATCAAATTTGCGACAGTATATATAGACACCTGGCCGATGTTCAAGGAGAAGCATCGTCAGGCGTCGAAGGCCGGGTCATTGCCTCCTAAGGCAAAACGCCGCGTGTTTACAACGGCCGAGGCGAGCGTTTGACGGTCGGGCCAACGCACGTCGATCGTGTTATTGTCTTGCCGCCTCGCCGTTTATTCGACAAAAACGGCGAGACGGCGTACATCGAATGTCGAACGTGCGTTGACCCGCGGTCCGCGATTCGGCCGGAACAAACACAGTAAATAACCCACTTACCCTAGTAAATAAATATAGAAAAGAAAGAATATTGCACCGAGTGGCAGACCAAAAAAATTAACAGTACAAAAACATGAAATTCTTAGGATTATTAAAAAGAAGCCAGATATAAGTGCGTCTGAGATTGTATCAAAAGTCCAGGAACGAAATAAAAATCAAATGCATACAAGAACGATTCAGATTACATTGGGCAGGATTTAAAAGCAAAATTGTGAGGAAGCAACCGTACATCAGTGAAGTGAATAAAACAAAGAGAGTGGAATTTGCGAAGCAAATCTCTCTCTGAGTCGGAGAATTAGTGTTTATAGACGAAATAATGGGTAAACACTTGAATTTTGACATATGAAAGGAAAATTAGCAAAAAAGTGCGGGATAATTAGGAATGGGAATGACATACTATTTTTAATGGGATAACGATTCGAAACTTGCGGCTGATATGGTACGTCAATGACTTTTATGTAATACTATATGACTCCTATCGAGAGATCCATCCATGTAAATCGGGGATTGAAATTATTGAGCATGCAGCATTGTTAGTAGGCGTAGCCTCGCGCTACACTTGCGTCTACTTGAACATACTCGAACGACAGTGCTCGACAAGACATTCTGCAAGTCAGACGTTTGTTTCATGTCACCACACTCCTATATATGTATTTGTTGTTTGTAAGGAATTTATATGTTTCGACCAACCTGTCCACGAAAAAGGCTACGCAAGGAGTGAGGACAAGCGACGCATGTGCGAGAGTCCCGCACAGCGACGTGGCGCGTCTAGCGGGTGAAAAAGTTATAATGTTCAAAATTATAACGTTCACGCGGTGGACGCGCCACACCGCTGTGCGGGACTCTCTTTCTTCGTCACGACCTTTACAGCGTAATTGTATAGCTTTTGAAGTTGAGTTGAGAAAGTTGAGGAACCAACCTACAGTGGTTTTTCCTTAGTTGGAAAAGTACTTGAGCGATTTATGGAATGCTCTTTAGAAATTGCGGTCTTTTGCGGACAATTCATCAAATCCTTATCGGTTAAGGATAAGGATCTGGCGAACATTTGAATTTCTCAAGGAATTATAATTACAAAGTAATTCAATTACAATGTAATTCGATATTGAGATCGCCATTTAATTAAAATACAAGGTGATTTGTAATTCAATAGGAGTATAATTACAAAATACTAAGTATTTCAATTACATTAATTACGAATTACAATGTACTTAATAAATAAATTAAAATATTATTAATAACTACGACGTAATTATTATTTATTGGACACGGTATACCGCATGAATAATAAATACTTAACCATTAAATGATAATTAATAAGTAACAATTGAAATCGTATTCGTAATTAATAAACAAATTTTATTATTTCAAATAATTAATAAGTAATTGTTTTCTCTTTCATTTAAACTTTCAAACAACAAATAATTATACATACATATATATTATATTGTATTTCAATTACACTCGTGATTAAAATAATTCGTAATTGAATCAACATTCTAAATACATTCGAGAGGCCAATCATTCCCACGTTATCGCGACTGTGATACAGGATTGTATACGCCTATCTTGAAATGTGATTGGTTTCTTGAAAATTCGTTCAATTCCTTCTTGAGTGGTACCACTTATTACGTTTGCATAGGTCATTTTGCTTAGAACACGTAATTTTTGTTTGCATAAGTGCATGGTAGTTCTAGGTAGTTTTTCACTTACTACTGAGGGGGGTTGGGGGCTCCCCTTGACATGCCGAAAAAATTCAAAGTCGAACGAGTCACATGGATCGTAATCTAATCCGGGCTTGAATATGGGACAACAGGTACAAAATACATAATGCAAAGATGAAACATCCTTCTTTTTGTTTATTTTTAAATAAAATTTGCGTAAATGTGTTTGTAAGATTTTTCTGATTAAAATAAGAACAAACAAATTTTTTACCATAAATTATAATCAAGTAAGTATTAATATGAAAAGTATATTTATATTTTTTATAAAATTTGTAATTTTATAAGATATAATCTTACAAAAATTATATTGTATTTGATCTTAATTTAATCACAAAAACCTCACAATTACAGTGAGAAAAATCTTACAATTACCGTTAAGAAAAAATAAGAAATAAAAAAGTGTCGCATTGCATTATAATGATATCCGTCCTTTATTTGCTGTCTACTTTTGTGTTTGTCGAAGTTGTATTAATATTTTTATTAATAATAAGGTAAAATAACTGGAAAATGATGAAATTAATAGATTAATCATAAACACGTCATTCGGCGCAAACCGAGCCGCATTAGAGAGCAAACGAAAAATACGTCGACGTAGTATGCAGTGATTTAACCTAAAAATTTTTATCTTCTTAACAACAGATTGCTAACCTCAAAATATGTAATTAAATATAATTACTTAAAACAGTTTCAAAGTTTTGTTCATATTTACCAACTGATGAACAATGGCATTTTAAAATTTTTAAAAAGATTTGATCCATTTTGTATAACAGGCCACATGTTAGAGAATTTTTTCAGATTTTTCGATCGTAAAATGTGATCACAAAAAATAGAGAACGTAAAAACAAAACGGAAAGTTGCAAATTTTTCGGAAATGACACATCTTGTCTTCGCCATTTTAATTCTATCGGAGGATATTGCCAAAAGCAGCAATCTCTGATGTCAGCAATCTCTGCCAGATTTTTTGTGGGGGTGAAACAATGTTATAAAAAATAAAAACCAAACTTTCGACATTTTCTCCATACTTAACTTGGTTAAGTATAATATTGTCCACTTAATAAGTATATTATGCAGTATTAAACGGTTTTACATTTAAAGAAACGATTACTTAACTAGGAACACGAAATTCAAGATATGAAACTATGATATGCATGATATACAAAATCTTCGTTATGATTACAACGTCGTTGGTTGATGGAGCGAGCGAGATACGAGTCTTTTGAACGTTGTGCGAGCGCCGATGAGGCTAATTTTTTTCATAAGTATTGCTCTTTCTCGATTTTTTTCAAAATTAAGTTCTTAATGTTTTAAATATATTTCGGATAAAGATATAGGCAAAAGTAATTTTTGAGCATTTTTTATTCCATCGTTTACCCGAATGTATATACTTCTTATTACAGTTTTATTTCACATTCTTTATATTAAATAGATACACGTGACTCCCATTAATATTCGGACACGATATTATTAGAAAAATTATTGCTCCCTTTTATTGTTTATGGCAGTATTATTGAATCGTTTTCTCATATAATAAAGCACTTCTTAAAGTAAGTAGAAAAATAAATTTTGTTTAGTTATTGCACATGTTCTTTTGTATAATAAGCGATAAACAAGATTGTGACAAAATTTAACGTCGCAAAAATATTCGGACACAACATCTTAGATGCCAGAGTAAAATATTGTATTACATTAACGACGCCGCTAACACATATTGTATATAAATAAATAAAAATTCGTTGTAAGAACTCGGTACCACAGAAATTATTGGTGATATCAGACGCTTTACTTGTGAACATGGGATGAAAAGGAAGAAATACGTCTTTTGAAATCCGACAATTGGTTATTTATCACAAGGGAATGGGATCTTTTAACAATAAAGCAAAATTAATGGAAACAATCACGAAAATATGGTCAGAAATTCCTACTGAGTTTTGTGTTCGATTAATTGAATTTATGCCACACAGATGCAATGCAGTCCTCAAATCCAAGGGTTATCCAACATCTTATTAGACTGTTATGAAAACTACAGTCAATGATACATCGCTGTTTTTCATTAAAAGTGATTATATAACTTAAGCGGCGTATGTTTCTACGCATTCGTAGGTACCGAACAATTCTATCAGAAGCTTATACTATTTCTTTCGTCCTTTCCTAATTCAATGGGATCTCGATGTTGCGAGCCATCCTTGTCCTGCTCGCCTCTAGCGTACACATGTTCGTATCTATTGTCTCGAGTCGTCTGTAAGTCATTCCTCTGACGGCTTGATTCTTCTCGTCGGAGACCCTAAACGAGAAAGCCACTTGAAAGTGCCATAAAATAGTATTCCCTGCAATTGCTGTCAAGGACGGAAGGACTGTCCTGAAACTACGCTTATCGTAAACGAGAATTTCGAAGCATTGCACAGCATATGGTGTATCTCGACGTGTTTCGTTTCTTTTTTATGAAACCATTTCTAAATAAACCATAGACCTTTCCTAATATATTAAAGAATTTTGTCAGCTTCTTCTTTGTTGAAAATTGTGGTTCAAAATAATGAGGAAGAAAAATAATTGATATGTTTCTTTTTCGCAGGAATAGAGAAAAGACTGTTCCTCAATACATAATCTATTGCAATCAGTGTTTTAAATTTTTCAGATTTTCTGGTAGGGTTTGATCTTATATTTATTAGTCTACTTGGACTAAATGATATTAACGAAACTAAGGGAATCGTGAAAATAATATAAAATTTCGAGTTACTGCAGTAGCTGTGTGTGTGTGTGTGCAATGTAATTTAAGTTATAATTTTTTCCATAATTTAAATATTTAATCTTTTTAACTTACTTCTAATAAACGAATTTTATTATGTCTGACGGTGCATTATTTTTTAATACAATATTAATCGATCTCGTAGTAATATGACTGAAACTTTTGGATCGATTAAATATATGTACTACTCGATTAAAAACATCTAGCATTTAACATTTTCAACTATTTCATCATAAATACTGTACGATATTTTTGCAGTATAATTTATGCTGAAATTCATTTGCATCTTGTAATTGCGAAACATATGACAACCTAGCAGAGTTGTACATTATTTAGATAATAAATTATAGAAACGTTACGAAGAAAAGTTATTTCTTCATCTTTATGCAATATTGTGGAGGGTCCTAATAAAATAAGTATCTTTATTGGATGTGTTTGAAATAAATAATTTTATTAGTCGAGAATTTGTCCGACAAATAAAAATACCACTTAATTATCAACACGTAACTACATTGCTCCAGAACAAAAACAAATCAATATTCATAGAATCGTTTTTCAAATAAAGATAGGAAAGTGTCGAATATGTGGATGCTTGGTCTCAAGTTTCCGATTATGCTCTCTAGTTTTCATTTCCGGGTAATACAGTATCTAACAAAAAGATAACATACTTTAAAACTAATGTAATTTTTATTTATGTAACATTACAACTAAAATACTGTTTCTATATAAATTTGCAAAATACCACTATAAACATACACAAATGAAATAAAATTGCATTTCGCAAGTGTAAACAATTTTATTTAAAAAAAGAGAATTTTTATGGAAATACAGTCGGACAAAATGTTAGCACACTTAACTAAAGATTATGTATGTCAATAAATCAAGCAATAATATTGAATGCCTAATGTTTTGTGGCTTCATCTTTCCACTTATTAACAGTGGTTAATTATCTACGAAGTTTCTTTATTAGTTTTTTGTTCTAATTGTTTCTTATCATCTTAAATACATTTTTATCATTCGGCAATCTTTTGAAATTATCTGCCATTTGCATAATGCATGGTTATGATTTTCGCAACAATTTTCAACGATATAATTTCGCTGATTAATCCTCGAGAAAAAAATTCGCGGCATCACCCTGTTGAAAAATATGTACAGGGTATTCCTGAAACTATATACAAGCGGTCACCGGGTTATTCTTCATAAAAAAGAAATGAAAAGATATAGAGTGACTTCTTTTTTTTTTAGGATTTCGTTTTTGAGAAAACCAGGTTTTAAACCTTGCTTTGTACATACGCTTTTCCGGCTATAAGCGATGTACAGCGCTTAGCAAATTTTCAATCTCGATTTTCTCGAAAACTAAATCCTAAACAAAAAAATATTATTTTACACTTTTTTCATGTTTTTTTTTATTTGGAATTACATGGAGTCGCAACATAATTCTTAGTGAAATATGCCATCATTATTTTCCACCGTATTTCCATAAAAATTCTTTTTTTCTAAGTAAAATTGTTTAAACTGGCGTAACGTAATTTTATTTTATTTGTGTATGTTCGTAACAGTAATTTACAAATCTGTATAGTATTAGAATCTCGGTTATTACCTTAAATAAATCTAAATTACGTTAATTTTAAAGTGTGCTATCTATTCGTCCGGCACTGTAGCTCGTTGAGTTTCTTCTTCTTTGAGCTTCTTCACATGTCGCGAAGTAAAGATATTTTTCTACCAGAAAGTATAAGTGCACATTTCTTTTTACATCCATTTCCAATACATACATTTTTTATTCAAAGCGTATTTATTCGTGGCGTTGAATATAATTTTCATCTTTTATCTTTATCTTTATATGAAGGCTACGAATAGATTTGCGGATAACTTTTGCCAGAATTTTGAAGATTCAAACTTTTACATTCTTGAATATACCTTCATAAAGCAGAGATTGAAAACAATTATGACATCGGTTTCAGTTCGTGAAAGAATTATGGAGAATCCAAAAATTCTCATCAAACAGTTTCCATTGTTTAATGATGGAAATAAACAAAAAGCAATACCGCGTATCCAATTAAATAATGATATTTTATTCGAAGTATGCACACGTGCTATTTTATGTCCTTTATATCCGTTTATGTAACTGCGACAGGCTGACTAGAACGCGCTGTTTGACCCATCAATTGAAACAAAAAACTCAACGCACACAAAATAACTGCCGAGTAGCGACGATGTCTTCGAGCACCAAGGAGAAATGTGATAGTTGAATGCCGACATTTAAAATCGATATTATGTATATAGGTCCATAACTGTTAATTTTCAGTTCTGTATGATAGCCAGATAGGATTAGTATGTCACTTACTGTGCCCATTAAAGTGGCGTCTGAAGTTTTCGATAAATTATATGGTTTTCTATGTTGATGTCTTTTACGTTGTTGATGTCATGTATGTTGATGTCTTTTACATAACTACTAATTTTATTATAATTGAAATATATAAGGAACATAAAATATTTAACAAAATATAAATAGTAGTTTTCGATCGAGTTACTGTGCCTTGTAAGAATGAAAAGTTTACTACTGCGTGCTATTTGAGCCGTTCAGTGCATACATCGATTAACTCCACTTTTTGAAAAATCTTAAATTTATGTGTCAAAGCACTTGCTATAGTCATAACTTTTTATATTTATAATAACTTCCCTGAATAATAAAAATTAACACCATTAAACGGCAACATTTTTTTGGCCATTGAAAAATAAGTAATTTATTTCAGAAGTCATTTTGATTAACTCCATACCCTAATGTAATCGTTGCTTTATTGTCATGCATCAACGCTTTGTTTTAAACAGCCGAAGATGCTTTCCCCCCTCTCAATAATATTGGTAATAAAATCGCATCGACAAACACATTAAAAAAAAGCGCAACGCAAACGGTAGTTAGTATAACAGTGATCTCGCACGCTGAATGTTACTGTCTACTTCACCATTATTGCACGGCCTACATATTTTCTTGGTCTTTTCATCATTACTCCCAGATTGTTTTTAAAGAAATAAATATTATACCGTTATAACCAAGATGAGTGAGACTAATAACAACGCGGATGACGAAAACAGTGATGGTTCTTCAATACGATTTATTAACAGAAAGTGTGGTTCAAGAAGACGTTTATCGTTTTCCTCGGATTCATCTGATTGCAACAGTACAAATTTCGCAACAAACACGTTGATTGGGAGGAAAAGAAGTTGTAATCCTGATAAATGGACACGAAATTTACAAATGCATAAGAAAACAAAAGGTTTGGCATATAGGAATAGGGGAGGAAATTTAATACCTGCAAAAACATTTGTCGATATAAAATGTAGATGCCGCCAAAAGTGCAACCAAAAAATTTTTTCAAATGAGAGAGAGACTGCCATGAAGGCATTTTATAGATTACACAGTCAGCTTGACCAAAATATTTTCTTAAGAGGTTATATTAAAGTCAACGAAATAAAAAGAAGGTGCCCCACGAATGAAACTAAAGAACGAAGATCACATTCTTTTACATATTACTTTCGAAAAGACACACGTGATATTCCCGTTTGCAAAAAATATTTTAGAGACACTTATCAGGTGAGCGATGGGCGGATATACAAATGTTATCCTAAAGAACAAGTTACATCTTTGATCTGCGCAAAGGCCATGTTGCAAGCAATAAAATAGATGACACAAGTGTTATAAAACATATAAAGTTATTTCCAGCCTACCGTAGTCACTACACTAGAGCTCATAATCCAAGACGACAATATTTAGATCCTGACTTAAATATTAAGAAGATGTCTGAACTATACGTCACAGAATGTGAAAAGGAACATGTAGTACCAGTGAAAGAAAAGTATTACTATAATGTGTTCTCTACAAAATTTAATTTACATTTTAAACAACCATCAAAGGATACGTGTCAAAATTGTGATGCTTTGCAAATAAAAATTCAATCCTCAGACGGTGAGGGAAAGAAGATGGCAGAAATTGAAAAGGAAACTCACTTAGAAGAGGCTGAACGGGCTCGCAGTCAAATGGCTGCCGACCGAATGGCAACATCAGAAAAAGTTTTCTTATTTTCTTTCGACTTGGAAGAAGCTTTGGCCTTTCCCAAGCTGACCACATCCGTAGCTTATTATAAGCGTAATTTATATGTTTATAATTTCGAATGTCATGAATTCAGTAAAAATATAAGCCACATGTTTGTTTGGCCAGAAACTGAAGGATCTCGTGGGTCTCAAGAAATTTCATCTTGTCTAATAAAGTACATAAAGACTTACGCTACAAACTTTGAAAAAATAATAACATATTCGGATTCGTGTACCGGGCAAAACAGAAATATTAAAACTGTCTTAAGTTTATTGAAACTTGTTCAGAGTACGGAAATAAGAGCTGAGTCAATTGAAATGAAATTTTTGGTAAGTGGGCACAGCTATTTGCCTAATGACTCAGATTTTGCCATTATTGAGTCACGTGCGAAAAAAGATCAAAACATTTTTTCACCAGATGATGGGTACAATATAATCAAAACATGTAAAAAGAAAGCTCCATTTCATCTAATCCAAATGACCCACCAAGATATTTTTTCAACAAAACCTTTAGAACAATCAATCATTAACAGAAAAGTAACCGTCACAGGCTTTCCAGTAAATTGGCTTAAAATACGCTGGATAAAATTAGAAAGGTCCAAACCCCATCTCATACAATTCAAATGTGATTATAATGAAGATACAGAATTTAAAGCCATTAATTTAAGAAAATCTGTATCAGGTAGACCGCAAAGTTTGAAAAATATATATCAGCCTTTATTATATCCTAAAGGCAGAACTGTGACAAGGGAAAAATGGAGAGACATGATGGACCTGCTAAAATACATTCCTCCTGTTGAACATGATTACTATAAAAACTTGACAACAAATCGAAATGACGAATCCTCACATCCAGCTGATGAAGAAGACATTATTTATAATATTGCTGATGAATTAATTACAAATAATATAATGTAACAGAACTGTGAACATTCATTTTTATGCAAAAGCTGTAATAAAAATATATAATAACTAACTTTTTCCGTAATAAAAAACTTAAAAATTTAAAGACTGAATTTAACTTTACTACTTTTTAAGTTGCCAAATTGATTAACTCCACCAGTCACATAAAAGCTGTAACATTACTGACGATTATTTTTTGGCTATTCTTTCTTATTAATTTTATACAGCGTCAGATGAAAGCTATATCTGTATTTATGCATTCTACATTATATGTGTGAATCTATATTATAACAGGAATTTTAGAAAACAATGTACATCGTTTCATCGCGTTTCTCAACTTTTTCTTTTATGGAGTTAAGCGATGTGTGCACTGAACGGCTCATTTACTGAGCCTTTTCTAGTTATCATCTGCACACTCATCTAATTACTATATGTCAATCTCTGTGCACTGATCTAATCACTATAAAGAGTGCTAGGTAAATACTAAAGTTCGAAAATTGTATGAACTTTGGGTATCATAATTTATTACACATGTTCAGTACAATCACGTATAGCGTATACACATTTCACGGACAAAAAAAGTAATCTTAAATGTAACACGTAGTTTGCTGTAAGAAGGCTCAGTCTAGACTGTTTTTCTGCAATTTGGTAGAGTTTTTTGAATATAATAATTTATTTTTTTGTTTTGTGGAAAGCATGATTTTTGTATTTTTTTAAACTTTATTTGCAAAGTGATTCGTAAGTCTTTTAACAAAATCAGGAAAGAAGGAAATTCTGCGGCTGGAAGAAAAAACACTGCATGTCACATGTTTTCACTTTCGAGATGTTTGTCCTTTAAAGTTCTGTCCACCAATTCCTTTCTTGGTTTTCCATTTATTGAGCTTATCGTATTTGCATAAACTGAAATTTCTTGAAATTGTAACATGTTGCGGTATTCTCTACAGTCACTGAATTATGCCGCGAGATCTAGGACGCTCGGAGCGTGGGCTGAGTCGAATGGTGCCGGCCCTGAGCAACGGCGAGTGCGCGTAGGGTTTGTGCGTCGTGCCGAGCCGTGAGTCTGGGGAGTGGGGAATGCCTCGTTTCTGGCTGAGGAAGTGATCTGCCGAGAACGAGGATCACTGTCGCGTAGACCGTAGCGTTGGGTGTTTGGAAGAAATAAGTGTAACTGTGACAATTCGAGCCGAGATTAATTCATACGAAATGAAGGAAGATAGCCGCTAAAGACCATAGGGCAGCAGGCGAAATAATAAAGGACAGTGCTGGCAACAACTGGCAGCGACCGTTCCAAAGATATTCAAGACTAGTGACCGGCCAGGATCCGCATTCGTAACTGGGAATTTCTGATCGGTTTTTCGGTAAGTCTCATTATTAGTACGAATTTCTTCATTTACATTTCGATGGCTCGGACATCTTCTCTCGGCTGGGCTAATTATTCGCCAGTGCGAATTATTACACGCCACGTGCGTTACGCATATGGCGTCTTGAGAAAGCTTGCGAAACTGGAAGCACGTGTCTTCCACGTGGGCAATCGGTTCTTGCGGATATATGGCGTCGCGACCATATTTATTTATATTAATATTCGGACAACTTTTAAAACGCCATAACTTGCTTAGAACTGGACTGAACAACTTGAATTTTGTTATTGCTTAGAATGATTAAAGAAAATAATATATGACGAAATATATATAACGAAGATTTAAGAAATGCATTTCATAGATCTCGGTAATTTATATGCATGTTGAAAATTTCAGCGGAATCGGTTGACTTTGGTATAAGCGGTAAACAATTAAAGATCGCAAAAATCGCATTTTTGTCCTGATTTTTAATATTTCTGTCCAATAATTGTGAGAAAGTTGCTGTTTTAAAATTTGTTTAATGCTCGTAACTATGACCTTGCGTTAACTGATTTCGATGAAATTTTCGGCATGCGTGTAACTTATCGAGATCTACAATTCCTAATATATTTTCTTTGCAATATGTAAGCTTATTTTCTAATAAAATGTCGCTTTATGGGCATCGTGAGGTGTAGAAGGCCGGGTCATTGCCTTCTAAGACAAAAACGCCGCGTATACATACGGCCGTGGCGAGCGTTTGACGGTCGGGCCAACGTGCGTCGTTCGTGTTATTGTCTTGCCGCCTCTCCGTTTATTCGACAAAAACGGAGAGACGCGGTTCGTCCGCGATTCGGCCGGAACACATATAATTTGTAACAGGTTCGAGTGCTTTATTGAAATTTTCACCGTTAAATATTTCATCGAATATTTCTTTCATCCTTTTGTTCTCGACAAATGGCCAACAAAGATCTTCTTGCTGGCAAAATATAACGCAATCCGGTAATGGTTTCCAAACACCCATGGTTAACACTGTAACTTGATACACGGTTCTGTGTCAAAGTTAACACTTCGATTGTTTCTTCTATCATTAAAGAGTCTGGTCTTTCAGGGTTATTTTGAGAACAGAGTTGGATTCAGTTGGCGAACCTCGGTTCTTAGGGTTGTGAGTTGAAGGGTCCACCATGGGGCGGATCGCAGGGGTCTGATTTTCTTGGGGATCGTGGAGTTGAAGGTTGAAGTGATAATTCCCTGAATGTCCGTGTTGAGGGTTTCATGGTCGATTGTGTAGCGGTAGTCTGAGAGGGGGGGGGGGGGATATTTTGTTCTCAGAGTTGGGTAATTAATAATTTTTTCGAATTTTTCCCAGTCGGCTCTTTTGATATTGTAGCTGGATTGGAAGGTGTAGCTAGTGATGGGCTGAGGGGTTATAATGCTGAAGGTGATAAGGTTGTGGACACTGGTTGTGCTATCTGGGAGGACTGACCATTATGAGGTGCGGTTGTGGAGGCTTTTTGAAATGAGAGGTAGGTCAATGTTGGATTGATTGTGGGCGTTGTTGAAGATGAAAGTGTTCGTTGGTCCGTTTACAATTAGTTATCGGAATTGGGCAATAAAGTCCTCCATTATCTCGCCCCTTTCGTCAGAGTGTTGATTGTGCCAGAGCGGTGATTTGGCGTTACCATCTATGGTTATGAGGATGTTGCGGTTTTTCATGGTTTGGATGATGGTTTCGAGATGATGGAGGAATGGCTGGATATTGTTACTGTACTGGAAGTACATATTGACGATTACAAGTTTTTGGTCTTGGAAGGTGATTTCGACGCATATGCAATGGGTATTGCACAGCTTTTCTATTTTGAGGACGGTTATGAGAGAGTTCCTGGTTACTATCGCCACTTTGACGTGGTCAGGGGCTGAGAGGTTGTGGAGAACTTCTTGCGTTCGGTAACTATTTTAGAATTTGGACCGAAGTTACTAAGGGCATTATGAAACGAGTAGGGTTCCTGAATTGCGAGGATGTCTATTTTTCCCTCGGTGGCGCAGACTTTTAGCTCCTCTAGTGCCTATCTGGAGTTCTGGGCGTTGACTTGGCCTACTTTGATGGTTGACTTAATTTGGGGAAGGTTGGGCTTACAATCCATAATCAGTGCGAACAAGCACCTGGTTTATTGCCGCAATAAATTGCCGCCTGTCGGTGACGGAGTGGGAGGCAGGTTTGTCGGTTTTGTGGCAATTATGGCAGCAAGACGGTTTGGTCTTGTTAGGGCAGGTCTTGTAGGTGTGGCCTTGTTCAGCGCTATGGCCACAGATCTCTTTTTCCGCGCGCAATTATAGCAGCATTAGCCACGATGTAGTCGTTGACGCGGCAACAACTCCATCCAACGTATACTCGCTCCTTTTTGACGAGGATATCGTGAGCCTGTTTGGATACCTCGAGTATCCAGTTGCATTTATCTTTATTTTTGTCGCCGGATTTAAAGGCGAGTTTAATTTGCTGGGATACAGCTTTTTCTGGGGCATCGATATTTTGGTTGATAAGCTGCGCGTTGTCTTGGAGGGTCCTGTGGAATTGCCTCGGTCGTTATCAATGTCCGTCCCATCCATAGCGGAAAAGTCCGCCACAGGGACCCCAGGGACGGAGGTCCCTGGGTCCGAGGCCCTAGTCTTTGATCGTGTTTGTACCATTATTATTTTATATTACATTCTGTCCGCCTGCTTCTTTTCCCGTTCATGTCCATTCATTGCCGTTTTCATTGCCAGGTCGTCTTAGGTCTCCACCACTAGGAGGTGGGGTTGGTCTTTGGAGACATGGAGATAGGGACAGTTAATGTAAGTTCGGCCACCACAAGGGTGGCGCGAACCTGTTTCCGCGCCCTGAGGGCATGCACAATAACAGTCATCCACGTTCGTACGGAAAACCTACGAGGGGTCCGAACATGGATAAACCGACGCCTTCTCTCATCGGTCATCAGGTCGGGTACGGAAGACCCAGTCTTAACTCTGCGTCTGCAGTAAGGAGTTTTGTGTTTGTTTTCAGTTGGGTAGGCCGTGTTTCCTACTCCAGCTATGTTAGTAGATAGGGACATTTCGTCTCTGTTGATTTAATGTGCGGCACCAAACCAGAGGTTTATCCACACGGCCCCCATGGGCGTGGGATTGGGATACGCCCAATCAGCGCGTTCCCGCTCATGCGGGAACTACCGGTATACTAAAGAGCAGACAACCGGTGGTGCCAAGCGACTTTCCACGCTCTACCGTCTCTGCAGGACGGTGCCCGAGCTGAACGATGCGCAGCTCACCCGCCGAGACCCTGGAAAAAGAGGTCTCTGACCAACATTTGGCCCTATCACTGCCCCCGCAATGGTCCTACCCATGACCGGGCCGAGGTACTCCTCGGGGGCTCTCCGGTCCCTGCGGTACCAGTCAAGATCACTGGTTGGATCTTTCGTAGCGTTAGCTATTACCAGTGTGGAAGTCTTCACTTCCGTACTGGTGAACCAGCGCTTTGAGTGCGTGGAGTCGCTACTCTCCAAAGGCCCTTACAGGAATTGGTCGACCGGACCCGGCGAACCGTATCCAGCCGACCTTTCAACTTGCAAGGGGACCCCCCTGCGCCTCTGGACACCAGGCTTTACGCAACATTCGCTCTTTCACTCACTCTCACTCTTCTTCTCTGAAACACATTCTTCGCTAATACACTAAAACATTCATAGGTCACCTGATTCTCCAGTACGCTCTTCACATTCACACTCCCATCATCGCATAACCCACGCTTCCATGCCCAGTTATCAAGAAACACACATACAAACTCGGTTCAAACTTAATCGTTTTCCGTGCAAATCATACATTCGTAATATATTCATACGTCACTCGCCCTTTTTCACTCTCATGCCACCTACGCTGCCATACCTCTATCATTCTCTCATTCATAAATCTCTCTCTTTCTTGTTCCTCCACCCTAGCTATTTCCTCATCATTCACAATCTCATTTTCACCAACACTCACACCATGCTTCCATCGCCAAGTCATGCCTCTTCTTGTACATTACAGG